>NC_081415.1:379087391-379214891 GCF_030272615.1 Cryptomeria japonica
GTCTAGATAGGAGATCTTGAGGTTTTTTTGTTGGTTGGGGTGAGATTCTTCAAAGCATGATGAAGCATTGGACTTGATATGTGTGGGGTATTTGTATGCTTTCTCATTTATATCATGATCTTCATCAAGTTGTTTATGATGAGAGTGCTAGTCTATCAACATGATGTACACTTTTGTAGGTCTGGTGCTGGGAGCACATTGCTATTACTCGGCCTATCCATCATAGAGTTCATGGAGAAAGGCATCCATATGTTTATATTTATGTAGGTATCATTACTCAGCATTAGCTAGGTAAGATGGAGTATTGGCGTTGGGTTCTTGATTCATTGGATAGTGTTACTTAGAGACCATATGTTGATTGTGAGTTGTAGATGGATGATGCATGAACATTACCATTTATTATGCAGAGTAGATATCTTATTGGTCTGACTCCTTACATTGTCGAGAGATAGTTGATGAGTCACATTCTTAGATAGTTTGGTATCATTTAGCCTATGCCTACTAGTGTCATGATATATGCTCAGCAGTATAGAGATAGGCAAGATTGGGGACCTTCTTTATCATTTGAGATTGCTTGCGCAAATTTTCTTGCTACTCTAAGAGTGGCTTATGATATGAGATTACACATTCTTGATCCCGGTGTTACTACAGATTATGCTTAGTACATACTAGCACATTCATTTCCTCATATTATTGATCCAACAAATCCTTATCCCAGCGCAGGAGATAAGGATGATGATTCAGATGATCCAGGTGTCAGGAGATGGAGATGGAGATGAGAGCTTAGAGCTGCTCAAGAGGCCGATGGATGTGGAGATGAGGGTGGGGATGGAGGTGGTGGTGGTAGGAGATCGGAACAGAGGGGAGGTCGATTGAGAGTCTATGGAGGACTGTTTGGACCAGTTGGCAGGATTGGGAGACTGCATCCTATGGGTGGGTTAAATGGTGGATGGATTGGGAGGGATACTGGAAGGGTAGGGATGAGATCACCAAGAGGGTTTCCATTGACAGGAGGAGGTAGGATGATTGGACTGGATGGGGGTTATGGGAGAGGCATTGATTTTGGTCAGATTCAGCCAGACCCTAGGGTTATTGCAGCTCATGGTGGAGAGGATGAGGATCCAGAGGATCATGTTCCACTTATTAGATGATGGGTTCTAAGAGCTACTCGGATTGAGATTCCAGTAGGTGGACAGGGAGAGGGGATTGAGTTTCATGTGCCATAGTAGGATTTACCAGAGCAGGATGTGCTAGAGCATGATATGCCAAAGAAGGAGACTATTGATAGTCTCAGAGCACAGATAGATCAGCTTAGAGCACATATACATACACTTATGGTAGAGAGAGACACAACTATTAGGAGACAATGGGATACTTAGGGCCTTCTTGATCATATCTAGTAGGTTGGATCGGGCACTCTCTTAGCTGATACTATTAAAGCACTAGTTTAGGCTGGGAAGGAGACTTCTCATTGGTGACGACTATATGAGGATGTAGTCACAGAGAGCCAGAGAGTAGGTAGCTATCATACCACCATGTTGATGGATACTAGTAGTGGTGGAGTCATGGGACCTCCTCAGAGGAGTGGTGATCATGGGAGACAGGCATCTAGAGGATCTTCTCGTCCACAGCCGTAGAGATGGACAAAGTCAAGTGGTAGTGGTACAGGACAACCTTGACTTGACTTTGTATTGATGAGGCATTTGTACTTTTGATTTGATATCATTGTATACTTGGACTTTTATTGTTTTTATGATGATCTATATGCAAACATGGACCCTATATGATGATGATCTTTTATTATGCATGTTATTTTATATGATGATGTTCTATATGCATGTTATATGGATGTAGTAATGATATGGATGATGTTATGATCTTTTTCTTTCTTTTCCTTATGATTATGATCTATATGAAAATGCAAATAAATGATTGATTTGTCTTGATGCACATGGATGCAATTGAAAATGATGTGAAAATGCAAATGCAATGATTGATTTTTATATGTAATACTTATAATGATTATGAATCTAAGTGCAAAGATGCAACTAAATTATCTTTAATGAACTTTTAATGATAATGCAAATAATAATGATGATAAACTACATGATTAATGAAATGCACTTAATTGAATGCAAACTAATGCAATGATTAAAATGCAACTAAATGAAATGGATGATTAAAAAAATGAATGCACCTATAATGATCAAATGCAACTTGTTTTTTTTTTTTTTTGTTTGTCCAAGTATACTCAATCCTTATTCATGACCGTTGATCTGTGAATGAAATGAGATGCTTATAATGCAACTGAAAATTAATGCTTATAATGCAGATGAATAATGAGCTAATCTACAATGATCTAACTAAAAAATGATATTGCCATTCTTCATATGCTTGCCTTGTAACAATGCCTGATTTCATCATTGAGCTTTAAAATGTTGTAAGAAAATACAAGCAACTTGACATAATGATTCAAGATGACCTGGGTATTTCTTACATGGATTTTGATATAGTAAGTTTATACAAGAAACTTAATATAATGAAATAAGTTGGCCTGAGTATTGCTTGCAGAACAAACAAGGATTATCTCCTTTCATGCATGACTTGGAACGCCCTCCTTGATCTTTTGTCGGTCATATCCCGAGACAAGTACATACCTTAATAAGAGATAAACCATAGATAACAATAAAAGAAAAATAATCATGCCCCATCATAGCTTCTCTAGTCATGGACATCCTTGAGTCGCATAGAGTACATGATTAAAAATCAAGATAAAAACACTGAATCTTGTATGTCCTTCACATGTTCTCATGGTCATTGACTGATATAATCATCTTGATGAATGTTTTTTGATAATATGTTATTACTTGCTGGTTGATTCTTTGGTTTCTGAGTTTCCCAATTCAATTGTTATAAGATGCCTTGATATTCGCTGCTTTGTTTCTTGTTATCTGTTTCAAAACCCTAGGTGTTTTTGTTTTTTCTAAGTTTTCCGAATGTTTTGGATTTTCCAAGATTCAAAAGATCACCTTAGCAAAAGGAATTAAGATTTTGCCCCCCAGTGGAAACAAAACTTTATTATGGATATATGAATTGATCAAGATCCAAACTATGGGGGGATACGAATGCAGATTGATTGATTCTGATAAGATCTAAGACAATGACTATGACAAGAGTGTCAAAGATTGATAATTGTTGGTAAGCTACATATTTTCTACCAATGGTTCAGAGCAATGGATGTGAAAGATGAAACATATAAGCTAGGATATGATGGAGATGATAGATGTAGTAGAAGTGGATAGGATGGAATAAATAGGTGCACAAAGCGATCTCATAGATGGAGGAATTCATTTTTTTAGATAGCGCCTATTTACTAGTTTTCACCATCTAAATTTATTGCATTTTTCTCTCTTTTCTCTTTTTTTTTTTTTCCTTTTCTTTTTTTTGTTTTATGCTTTTTAGGGATTTTCTGCTTTTCTAATTTTTACTGATTTCTTCAAGACTTTATATGCTTTTTATTGATTTTTTCTAGGACTTTATATACTTTTTATTGATTTTTTCCAAGACTTTATATCTCAAGCATAGAACTTATTGAGATGAATAGAATTGATAGGTTCAACAAACCAATCACCTTCAGGTGTAGATAACTTGTATGCTCCTGATCCATATGCTGCTACTATGACAAAAGGTCCTAGCCAATTTGGTTCAAATTTTCGCTTCTTTTCGCGGTCTTGCTGATTTCTTGGATTCTCCCTTAGAACTATATCTCCAATCTGAAAAATGTGTGGCTTGACTCTATGGTTATAACTTCTTGTCATTCTTTGTTGATATATTTTCAAATGATCTATTGCATTTTGGTGACATTCTTGAATTAGTTCAAGTTCTTGGAGTCAAGAGACTCGTTGCCCTTCTTCTAGTATAAGATCTTTCAAGGATACTCATAGAGAAGGTATCTCTACTTCTATAGGTAATATGGCTTTTGATCCATAGACCAAACAATATGGAGTTTCCACCATTGGAGTGCGGATGCTGGTTCGATATTCCCATAGAGCAGGATTTAGCTGAATGTGCTAGTCTTTTCCAGCTTCATTGACTGTTTTCTTTAAAATTTTCAAGATAGTTTTGTTTGATGTCATAGCTTGACCATTTCCCAGTGGATAATATGGAGTAGAAAACCTATGTTGGATATGAAATTGTTCACATAGCTCCTTGACATCTTGATTCTTAAATGGTCTTCCATTATCAGTGATAATGGTCATAGGAACTCCATAGCGACAGATTATATAATTCAAAATGAATGATGATATTTGTTTTCCTGTCACTGTTGTTAGAGGTACTACTTCAATCCATTTAGTGAAATATTCAGTAGCAGTCAGAATGAACTTATGTCCATTAGAAGATGAGGGATTTATATTTCCTACCAAATCAAGGCCCCATTGAGAATTTGGCCATGATCTTGTCATAGGATATAATTCTTGTGCTGGTGCATGAATGAGATTCCCATGGATCTGACATTGTTTTCATTTCCTAGTATATGTGAATGAATCTCTCTCCATAGTAGGCCAATAGTAACCCATATGAAGAAGTTTCTTAGCCAGTGTTAAGCCACTTGAGTGTGTACCACAAATACCTACATGAACTTTGTTAAGAACTTTCTCAAATTCTTCTTGTTCAAGACATCTCAACAAAGTACCATCTAGACCTTGCCTATATAGGATATCTGCAATAATAGTATAGTGAGAGCACTGACAGATAAAATTCCTTTTTTGATTGTGGGATAGGTCAAGAGGAAGGATATTCTCTTTTAATTACTGATAAGTTTGACCATATAGGGATTGATTGGTTCCTGATATATGGAAAATTCGGTAGATATGCTGGGATTGAATGGTAGGGGTTAAGATATCTTCCATGAGAAATTCATAACGATGTTGAGTCTCCTTATTTTGCAAGAGATATGCTATTGTAGCCATTGCATCTGCTTCTTTATTCTCATTTCTTGGAATTTGGGTGAATGATATTTCTTTATAGTGTTCTTTAAACTCCTCTACCAACTGTTTGTATGGCATGAGCTTATAATCCTTAATTTGATAATCATCATTTATTTAGCTGATGATAATTTGTGAATCACCATAGACATGTAATTCTTTGACATTCCATTCAATGGCCATTTTGAGCCCAATAGCCAATGCTTCATATTCTACAGTATTGTTTGTGCATGGAAACCACAATCTATATGATTTCGAAATTGTGTGTCCCTAAGGTGTGATGAAAAAGATTCATGCACCTGATCCATATTGTGTATAAGAACCATCAAAGTACAATTCCCAAAATTTTGTACTTACTGTCAGAATGTCTGCATCAGGAAATTCAATGTGCAATGGTATGTTATTTTGTAAAGGAGCTTCAGCCAATTGATCAGCAATGACCTATCCCTTGATAGCTTTTTGATCAACATATTCTATATCAAATTCACTCAGTATCATAACCCATTTGGCTAGTCTTCCCGTCAAGGTTGAATTGCTCAACAAATACTTTAGTCTCTTTGCTATTAGTTTCACAGAATGAATCAACATATAATGTCGCAGCTTATGAGTTGAAAACACAACTACTAGACATGTCTTCTCTATTGAGGAATAATTCATTTCATATCCAACAAGTGTTCTACTAATGTAATACATTGCTCTTTATTTTCCTTCATCATGTTGAGCTAGGAGAGATCCTAATGATACATTTGTCGCTGAGATATAGAGCAACAATAGTTTCTCTTTGGTTGGTGATACCAGTACTGGAGGATTCATAAGATATTCTTTTATTTGCAAAAATGCTCCTTCACATCTCTGATCCCATTTGAATGGAATATTCTTATGTAGAAGATGGGTGAATGGACTACATCTATCTGCTAATTGAGAGACAAATCTCCTGATTGATTGCAATATTCCTTGTAAAGATCTTAATTGACTTATGTTCCTAGGTGACTCCATTTCCATGATGGCTCTGACCTTTTCAGGATCTACTTCAATTCCATGAGTTGATATAACTTACACAAGAAGTTTTCCAGAGGTTACTCCAAATACACATTTATTTGGATTTAATCTCAACTGATATCTTTCCAACCTATCAAAAATCTTGCTTAAGATGTTCAAATGTTCTTGTCTTGTATGAGATTTTGCAAGTATATCATCTACATAATCTTCCATAAATGTATGCATCATGTCATGGAAAATTGTCATCATAGTCGCTCATGCATTCTTAAGCCCAAATGGCATAACATTCTAGCAATATGTTCCCCATGCACAAGTGAATGTTGTCTTTTCTTGATCTTTGGGTGCAAATCTTATTTGATTATATCCCAAAAAGCCATCCATTAATGAAAACATCTCATGTCCTGCTGATAAGTCCACAATTATATCAATGTTTGTAGTGGGAAATCATCTTTGGGACATGCTTTATTTAGATCTCTAAAATCTGTATAGACTCTTATGCTTTTATCTGGCTTTGATACTAGTACAATAATTGAAACCCATTCTGGATAAGCAACAGGTCTTATAAAACCCACATCTAATAGTTTCTTCAACTCATTTTTTACAAGAAGAGAAATGTGTGGATGCATCTTTCTTAGCTTTTTCTTAACTGGTTTTTCTTTTAACTCCACATTAAGATGATGCATGATAAGATCTAGATTAAGTCCTAGCATGTTTGTATAGGATCAAGAAAAAATTATTTGTCTTTGTTTAAATAATTCCATTTATTCTTTCCTCTCTTCATCTGATAATGGGGTAGCATAATGAAGTATCTTAGGGTCCTTTGATGTACCAATGTTTACTACTTCTGTTTGTTCTATTAGGCTAGCAGATCTCTCTTGAAAATATGCAGGAAGAATGTCAAAATTTCCATCTTCTGGTGCCTCAAAGAGGTTTTCACCATCAGATATGCCCTTTATTTTCCCTTTTGATTGATCTAGTGTTTCCATGAAATGGTTTTCAACAGTAGGTCTCTTTCCTTGTTTCAATTAGAAAGTCATGATCATTGGAAAAGACATCTAATTGAGGGTTTTCTAAATTATCCCAATCAATTAGTTCAGGATGAAGAAGGGGTAAGTCATAATCATTGTCATCATTAGGTGTTTCAAAGTTCATGACATAATGATCATAATTTGGCATAGAGCAGGTAATGTCATAGATCGAATAATTTTGAGAATTGTCTCTCCCAAGTGTCTTACAGTTAGTTCTAACAAAGTCAGTATTAGTATTTTGTAGCTCACACTCAAATGGTTCTTCAGCTAACGTTTGTCCCTTAAATGAATAAATTATATCAACACACATGTCTTTAATACTGCAAATTCCTTCTTGATTATTTTCAATGACTTCATTTGCATTTTGAATTTGACATACTTGTGTACATGATAAAGATAATTCTTTTGCTAGATTTTGTCTCCTTTCAAACTCAACTTCTTCTTGACTAATAGTCAATCCTACTTGACTATTTCTTAATTCTTCTATGGTTCTGCCACATATTGATATATCTTGTTCCTTATCTAATAAAAATCTGACATTTCTAGATGCTTGATCTATCTCTATTTGTACTTCTTGTGGCATTACTTCTTTGTCTTTGTCATTCCCTTTTCTTTGGTGTTTTATATATGCCTCTTTCTCTGAATTCTGAGTTCTTCTCATCTTCTTTCTACGTCCATCTTTTTTTATGTAATAGACAAGTCTTCCTTTGTAATAGTTGTTTTTTCTTCATTGTTTTCTTTACTTGATATACTAGATAAGACATATGGACCCCATTCATACTCATTTGAATCTATCTTTGAATCATGGTCTAGGACTACCCCACTATACCATACAAGAATGTTACATGGTGCAAAAAGTTCCCTGATTTCTGTCATCTCTATTTTCACTGCTTCAGGAATATAATGTTCAGATTCTACATTTGCTTGTATTTCTTGAACTTGTTGACAAGATTCTTCTTTTCCTTTAATGGTAATCTCTTCTTCTTTCTTTTCATGTTCTTCTTCTTTCTTCTATTCATTGGTTACTATTTCTGCTGCTTGATGTAGCTTTTCTTGCCAAATTTCTTCTTTAGAGACTGATTTCTTTCTCCACTTTGACTGTTGATAATTATGGTGCTTTTAATTTTACTTTAGATATCCAAGTCTCGACTTATCTTCTTTTGATTGTGAGTGGGGACAAATTGGTTCTAAAATACCTTGATGTCATTTACCAATTGTTCCTTTTCCTTCATATCCCATTTTTTGCATAATTTCATAACCTTTGCCATATTGTTTTATGGGAATATTAACTTTTACAGTTGTTGCTATGGTTTCATTTTCATCCTTATACAACCAACCAAGAATGCTTTTGTCTTCGATTTCTTCATCAAGAGTTCCAGCTCTAACAAATGTTTCGTTAAACATATCTTTTGATCTCTCTGAGGTCTTTGATTGGATATTTGTAGGCTTTCCATATGACTTAGGGGAAAGTGGAAAATTATGCAAAGAATATTTTCCCATTCCTTCATCATTTAATTTGAGCTTTTTCTCAAAGGTTTCCCATAACTTTTCTTAAATTTCTTTGGTAGGATATACTGATTCTCTGTTATGTGGAACTCTTGTATCTTGTGTTGGCTTCAAACTATTGTAATATTGACTAGAATATGCAATTATAGTGATCTCTTATCCTTCATGAGAAAATTTTACACATTGATGATACGTAGAAGGAACTGCTTGCATATTGTGAATCCATGGCCTTCCCAGAAGAATGTTGTAAGAGAGGTTCAAAGCTAAAACCTGACACAATGTATTCCTTTCCACTGGTCCTATTTTGATTGGTAACACCCCAGTTCCTTTAGAAGAACGTTCTGCTTCATCATAAGCCTTAATGGTTATTTTCTTCTTTGTATCCACTGCATTTTTTGAATATCTCAAAGCTTTTATCAAACTCAATGCACAAATTTTTAAGCAGGCTCCACCATCTATGAGTACATGTTTGACACGTGTTTTATTAATGGTGATTTCAACATGTAAAGGAGCATTATGAGGATGGTGTAAGGATGCGTCATCATTTTCAGAAAATGATAAGCAATGAGGGGTGTCATGCTCTGTGAAGTGTACCTGTATCTGCAAACACAATGCACTCAATAAATCATTACAAGCATGTTTAGAAGATTTAAATCAAAGAAAGACAAAACTATAGCTAATCGACTTATTGCCTCCTAGTAAACATGAGTATGAAAAATACTCTGAGATCTGATTATGCATATTCCAATGACTTGACTACACTTAGATGGAGGATTTGAAAGATGAAAATGCATGATCTTAGCAAGAATAACATGATTAATCTACATGAATGATTGATCTAGCATGATTAAGCTAAGATTTAAGCTAAAATTGAGCATGATAACATTGCTAAAACTGATAAACTATAAGCTAGATGCCTATAATAACAATGCATAAGATGAGAATGAGATGGGATCAAATGATCTGAAGATATCAATGGTTAAATTGGAGGAGGATGGCAAAGGAGGCTGGATTAAAGAGAACATCTGTCATCTCTATGGTGTCAAGTGTCAAGAGGCTTCTAGAAGAGGTTAGATGAAATGGAACACTTAGTGACAAGTGCCACAAAGGTTCTAGAAGATGTTGGATGAAAGGGAACATGGTGGTAGGTAGAATGGGTTAGGTTTAGGAATGGTTAGGTTTAGGAGTGGTAGAAGTTAGGAGAATTTGAATTTAAAAATTCAAATATTGAAAAAGGCTAATTAATTTCAACAACTCATGAATTTGATTTGTTTTAATTAATTAAGGATTCTAGAAGAATGATTTTGATGGATGGAGAATTAATTAATTTGCATTAATTAATTAAAGGGGTGAAATGAAATGAACCTATTAAAAAAATCCTTAGATTTATTAATAAGTAGATGAAAGGGGGAATTTAATCAAATTGCTTAGTGAATTCAATTAAATTGGGAAGGGGGATTAATTAAATAATTGCTTATTTAATTAATTATCTTCAAACCATTTTTAGGTGTATACATTTTGCCCCTCTTTGAAGCGAGGTGTGATGAAGCATTGATTCAAAGAATAATCTCATTTTGATGATGGTATTGATTTGATAGGATGCCCCAGCTCTTGATTGCTAAATTCTGGTACAATGATGCCTCCTCGAGAGATCAATTGAGATAATTGATCTTTGGAGTATTTGCGAGATTGATATCCTGATAGATTTGATTTGATTTATGTAACTATGGTTGATGAAAATGCAAGTTCTTCAATTAGCTTGATTTCTTAGATTGATAAGATTGAAAAATCTTGATTGATTAGATTTAGCCTGGTTTCAGGAAGGATTTATCTTGTATAAGACAACGATGATTAAAGCGTCTAGTTTTAGGAAGGATTCATCCTATATAAGACATGATTAGAACATCTGGTTTTAGGAAGGATACATCCTATCAAAGACATGAATCAGAATAAGATGGTCTAGTTTCAGGAAGGATTCATCCTGTATAAGACGTGATAGGAATCAATTAGGTTTGATTGACTGATTTGATTTGATAAGTTTGATTAGATAAAGAACTGATAGTTTGTTGATATCAAGTTGCTGAAATTTTTGGATATGCTGATTGTTAATTCTATTGAGAGAGATAGCATAAGATTTGGGCTAGGTCGATAATATCATGAGAGAGATGAGTCATCATTCTGATTGTGTATACACTTGTGATGATACTTTGATGATTCTTGCAATAGATTTAACCTTGGATAAAAGGAGCTTTCAGGATCCCATGCAAGAATGAAATGCAAGCTAAAATGCAAATGAAATGCAATGGAGATGCAAACTATGGCTGGACCAGTCACTAGATTATTTTGCATTTTTGTCATCATTGAGATTTTGAAATATGGGAAGTGAGTGCAAACATCGATGGTATAATTAAACCATGATGACCTGAGCACTTCTTTCCTGGATTTTGATATAGCAAGTTAACATAAGCATCTAGGTATAATTGAACCGAGATGACCTGAGTGTTGTTTACGTAAAACATGCAGTATTAATCATTTCAATATGCAAATCGGAAATGTCTTCAATGATATTCTAATGATCATGTCCTCAGACAAATTTTCACATATTAATGATTAATTTTCAGATAGCAGACAAGAAAAATATCATGTTTCTTCCTTGTTCCTCTAGTCAAAGACATCCTGGAGTCACACATAAATCATGATAGCGAAAAGAAATTATAGAAAAGTTGAACAATCATGTTAAAATCATTATCCAAAAGATATTATTCCACTGAAAAGTGTGTGATGTGCTTAGATTGACTTTGTGATAGCTTGATAGTTGATAGTTTGATCTTGTGTTCAATGTTGGATGTGTCTACCTATTTGGTTAAGCTTAGAATGATCAAGAGTTTGCCCCTAGCTAGGTGTAGGATTTTTCCCCAAGCCTAGAAACAAAGTTGTGATGATATATCCAATGATCCAAACCATGGTAAGAAGCCACCTGGGATGTCTACGTATGTATAAAGGCTTATGATGCATATGGATAGCACTGATGGAAGATGAATGAATGCAAGCAGAAAAAATGCATGAACTAATAGATGGAAGAGCCAGCCGACAAATAGCGCCTGTTTGCCAGGTTTTTGTTGTCTTTTTTTATTGCACTTTTTCTAATATTTGATTTTTTTTTCTTTTCTTTTTCTTTTTCACTTTATAGGATTTTTCTTCTTTTTCACTGTTTTTTATTTTTTTGATTTTTCAGACAAAATTTCTTCAGGTGCATGCTATTGATAGGTTCATCGAGCTGATCTTCATCTTGTGTTGATAGCCAATATGCTCCTAACCCAAATACTGTTGTGACCACAAACGGACCTAACAAGTTTGGTTCAAATTTTCCTTTCTTTTCTTGATCTGCCTGGTTGTGTGTATTTTTCTTCAGCACTAGTTCTCCAACTTGAAAGACTCTTGGTTTGACCTTATGATTATAGCTCCTACACCTTTAGATGATCAAAGGATTTTTGTCTGTGTTCATGGATTAGTTCTAACTCTTGCAGTCTAGATACTCTTTGTTCTTCATCTAGGATGAGACCTTTTAGTGATACACATAGAGAAGGTATCTGTACTTCAATTGGCAATATGGCTTCTGATCCATATACAAGATAGAAAGGTGTGGCACCTATCGGTGTATGGATACTGGTGTGGTAAGCCCAGAGAGTAGGGTTTAGTTGAATATTCCAATCTTTCCCAGCATCGTTCACCGTCTTTTTGAGGATTTTCAAAATAGTTTTGTTTCTACCTGTCCATTACCCTATGGATAATATGGTGTGGAGAATTTGTGGTGGATTTTGAATTTATCACATAGCTCTTGTACATCTTGATTTTTGAATGGTCACCCATTATCAGTGATAATGGTCATTGGTATTCCATAGCGACAGATGATGTAATTCAAGATAAATGCAGCAATTTGTTTTCCTATGATGTTGATAAGAGGTATTGCCTCAATCTATTTTGTGAAATATTCTGTAGTGATAAGGATGAATTTGTGTCCATTAGATGAAGAAGGATTTATCTTTCCTACTAGATCAAGTCCCCATTGACAAAAAGGCCAAGATGTTGCTAAAGCATGTAGTTCTTGTGCTATTGCATGAATCAAGTTCCCATGGATTTGACATTGTTTGCATGTTCTTGCTATCTTAAAAGAATCTCATTCCATAGTCGGCCAATAGTAGCCCAAGCGTATGAGTTTTTTCGAAAGGGTAAGACCACTTGAATGAGTGCCACAAATGCCATTATGGACTTCATGTAAAGCCTTCTCAGATTCTTCTTGTTTGAGACATCTTAAGAGAGTACTGTCTAGACCTCGTTTAAACAGGGTATCCACGACGAGAGTATAATGAGAGGATTGGTGAATAAAGTTTCTCTTTTGATTCTTGATAAGTCAGGAGGTAAGATATTATCTTTCAGGTATGTGTAAGTTTGGCCATAGTGGGAGGAATCATGTCCAATAAGTTGATAGATGGTTTGGGAATTAGGACAATTAAAGGTGGGATGAAACAACTCTTCAACCAGGAATTCATAGCGTTGTTGATTTTCCTATGTCAGCAATAGAGAAGCAAGTGTAGCCATGGAATCTGCTGCTTTGTTGTCATTTCTTGGAATCTATTCAAAAGTTATTTCTACAAAGTACTTCTTGAAATCATCCACTATCTTTTTATAAGGCATGAGTTTGTCATCTTTTGTTTGATAGTCATCATTGATTTGATTGATGATGAGCTGAGAGTCTCCAAAGACCTTAAGTTGTTTAATGTTCCATTCTATAGCCATTTCGATATCGGTTACCAATTCTTCATACTCTGCTATATTGTTTGTACATGGAAAGCTTAATTTGTATTCTTTCGGGATTGTATGCCCTTATGGTGTGATGAATAGAATGCCTGCTCCTGATCCATGTTGTGTTCCTTTATTGATGTCTGCTCCTGGATTGATATTTGGGTGATGTATTGTAAGATATGGATTGAACCCTAAAATATTTGTATATGACTAGGTAAAATTGGTTTTCCATCTTTTTAATGGTTTCAAGTATTTTTGCCTTGCTGGTTCTGATAGAGAAGTTGTTGGATGTAGATCAATTGTTCCAATGATAGTTCCCTTTGCTGGTGCTATTATGATAGATAACTTCTCTTGATAACATTGAGGTAAAGTGTCAAATCTCCCATCTTTCAATGCCTCGAGGAGGTTTTCACCATTAGATGCGTCCTTTATTTTTACTTTTTCTCGGTCCAATGTTGCCAATAAATGGTTTTTAGCATTAGACCTGATATTGTTTTCCTTATTTTCACTTTTGCGAGTAGGAGATTTGGCACCCACTTGACTAGAAGATGCGTTGCTGAAATTCCTGGTGAGAGTTGTTACGGGTTCGATTTCATCAAGATATAAGGATATGGCATGGTCATTAGGTAAGGTATCAATGCCAGTATGTCATTCATTTTCCCAGTCCATAGGTTCAAGATAGCTTAAGGATAAAGGATCTTCAGGTTGAATTGCTTCAAAGATATTAGGGGTCATGATAGAGATGTCAAGGCTTTCAGTATGTATTTCCATGTCTAGAATGATACTCCCATCAGAATGACCTCATATAAGAAAATCCTGATCGTCCTCGGTTAAGTCCATGTTAGTTGAATGTGAATTTGATTCAAGTAGGCTAGTTCTTAATGTTTATTCTGCATACGTGTGAACTATATCAACTTCTATATCTGCTTCTTCATCCCTCTCAATTTGAAGTTGCTCTTGTATGTTTTTCCATGATAGCAAATATTCTCTATTCCCTCGATCTTTTAGCTGTATTTGTTTTTCCATGTTCGACAAAATTGATTCAAATGATTGTTCCTTGGATTGTGTGCTTGAAGGTGCTACCTCTCTGTTATGTGGGATAATGACCTCTTGGGTTGATTTTAGATTACTACAACACTGCAATTGATTTGATTCTACTGATATTGTGATTTACTGTCCATTGTAAGGAAATTTTAAGCACTGATGACCTGTTGATGTAATAGCTTGTATATCCTGAATCCATGGTCTCCCCAAGAGTATATTATATGGTAGGTCCAAGTCTAGAACTTGGCATGTTGTTTCTTTTTTCAAGGGTCCCACTCTAATAGGTAATATCACAATTCCCTTGGAGTAATGTTCTTCTTCACCAAATGCTTTGATTTTTATCCTTTTCTGGGGATCAGTTGCATCTTCTGAATGGCCTAGAGTACGAACAAGATTCATAGAGCAAATATTCAAGCTAGCTCCCCCATCTATCAGGACACATTTAGCAAGCATTCTATGAATGAGGACTTCAATTTGCAAGGAAATGTTATGGGGATTCTGCAATGAATTAATGCTTGGATATGAAGGAGATGAGCTTTGAATAGGATCCTCTGAAATAGGTTTGATGGAAATTATGGATATCCCTTGGGGAACTTCATCTTTGGATGTACTCTTTGCTGACGATGTTATGGAAGATTCTTGCAAGCTTTCAGGAGGTGTAGGAATAGATTCCTTTGGAGAGTCAATTTTCTTATGGATGGATGGACCATTGTTAGACATGGGTGCATGATTTTGATCTTCTTTAGCCAAATCCTTTAGGGATCTCTTTAAGAGGTGCATAAAAGAACCACCTTTCTTTTGAGATGTATTTGAATCCTTGTGAGGTTTTAACATAGTTGGATTTTGATTTTGAACTTGTTTTATTTCTCTAATATGTTGGTTTGTCATGTTTTCTTCTTGTGTTTTGCTTTGGTATATCACGTTGATATGTTTTTAGCTATTTCCAATGTTTCAACAATCTTATGTCTTTGTGCTATAATCAAAATGGGCATTGTGTTTGATATTGTGCTAGGATTTGATTGTCCAAAAGGTTGTTTTGAGTAAGTGATCAATAGTCAATTTCAAGGCAATAGAGTGATATGACACTAAAAGAGAATTCAAGTGTTTAAAAGTTTGCAAGTTTTTCGATCTTCGGTTTAGGAGTGCAATGGTGATGATTTGATAAGAACAAAGTCCAGTAGGAATGATATATCCTACAATGTGGGAGAAAGTTATCCTGACCAAATGTTTTAGTTTCGTGATAAAGGATGATTGATCCTGATGAGAAACTATGTTTGAGTGATCAGTTTATCAAAGAGGGTGATAATGCACTTTGAGATGTTTAGATTTTGAACTTGTTGGGGGTGAGCACTTGAAAATCTTGAGGTGTTTATTTTCTAGAGTCTGATTTTGATGGGTGATAACTTGACCAAGCAAACCAAGCGGGCAAGCTAAGCACAGATTGATAGATAACAGGTGTTTATGCTTACTGCAAATTGATCGGGCATAAATGATAAATCTAAAACAGGTATGCAGGACACAACTCTAGATTGACAAATGCAGAGTTTTGTACGACATAAGATTCATCTTAGGATGACACAAGATACAGAGTTATACGACAGAACAAATTTTTTCATGTAAAAAGTAGAGGCTCGTATGACACACTTTTATGAACCATACAACAAAACATATGACTCGTACGACACAAGATAGCAGATAGTACAAAAAATGATTTTATGCAAGTTAACTCATCAGACAGAGATTATGACTCATGCTACAGAGAATTAAAGCTCGTACGACAGGTTGTAGAGAGTGATAAAAAGTGTTTGTTTTGCTGATTTTGATCTTTGAATTCTGATGATGTTTTGTTGATGTTTTCTAGTTTTTAGGTGTCTGATTTTCTCATTTAGGGATGAATACATAGCAAACACATGATGTGATAAATGACTCCAATCAAGCTAAACCCTAAGGAAGTTGGCTAAGAATGAAAAACTTTGCTTGCTGACTTAGGTACACACTCAATAGCTAATCAGAATACGGCCGCTGAGTCTCGCGCAATGGATTCTCAACGTCGTATTATCTCACTCCAAACGCTAATGGGGGCACGATATGGCAAGTGTCCTGGGAGAGTTAATATCTCTCTTGCACAAAGATTATCACCCTTTCAGAGGTGAATCGGGTAGATTCTATTTTAACCGGTACTAGTAAGGGATCTGTTCGACGCGTTGAGGTATAAACTCAATTAAGAGGTCTCCTAGCCTTGAAAACCAAGGTTTGATATACCCGAAGGTACAGAGGAGAGCTATTTCCGAGCACTGTCGTTGCTCTGATTTTCATCAAAAACACATTTATTTTATAGTGGGTTGGATTACTTGGCGTTAGCCATTCCCACTTAGGTCGTTCCCCTCTCATCAGCCTTAAGGGCTAAGAGTTAATAACTTCTTGAGAGGGAAGGCCTACTAAAGAAATGCACTAATGAAAGCAAAAGATGAGTCTAGCTTTCTGATCACCTAATAAAGGTGAGAGCATACTCGCCTATCATCACCAGCACATAAGACATAGTTGTTCATTTCTTTAAGCCCAAATTGAAGTGTGCCTAAAAATCTTAAAGAATACACAAAGTTTTTGTTGAATCCTTAGGCAACCTGCAAAATAAATCCATTAGTAGTCATGATTGTGTTTTTAATTTGTCTTTGACAAGCATATCTTTGTCAATCATCCTACAGAAAAGAGTTAGGCTACCAAAAATCTCATAGACAGAACAAGATTAGCATTAGTGATCCGAACTATGAAATTTTCAAAAAAAAAATCTATATGAAATTTTATCCTAACTTCAAATAGGCATAACTTTCTGCTCAGGACTCGAAATTATGATCCATTTAAGTCATTGGAAAGGTCTCCAAGAGTTGTAGATGAGATTTTGAAACAATAGTCCTAGCACTTTCAAAGGCTAAAAATGACCAGAAGGCCTTCAAAAATGCAAATTACCAACGTATAGACAAACTTGAAAATTCTAGCCTGCAGTTTATCAAAAAAAATCACAGATGCAGAAACTCGTACGACATGATTTATCAGTTAGTACGACACAAATTTATATTTCGCACAGGAATAAAAGTAGACTTGTACGACATAAGATTTTGAAGCTAGAAATTCATAAGAAATAGAATTAGATACAGTATGACAGTGCAAGTCAGCTCATACGACACATGATTTACTAGCAAATGAACTCGTACGACATTAGATTTTGAAGCCATAAATTCATATGACATAGAATTAGATATAGTACGACAGTACAAATCAGCTCGTACGACACATGATTTACTAGCAAATGAACTCATATGACATAAATTTATACCTCATATGACAAGGAAAATGGGCTCGTACGAGTCAGGATGAAGTGTCGTCCTAGGCTGAAAGGGAGTTCGTACGAGTTGAAAAGGCAACTCGTATGAATATTTGAACCAGACCTAGATAGAGATGAAGTTTACTGAAGATTAAGAGGCCAAAAATGATGATTTCTGCCCCACGGTGGGTGACAAAATGTCGTGCTCTATGAAGTGTACCTATATCTGCAAACACAATACACTCAATAAATCATTACAAGCATGGTTAGAAGATTTAAATCAAAGAAAGACAAAACCATAGCTAATCGACTTATTTCCTCCTACTAAATGCGAGTATGAAAAATGCTCTCAGATCTGATTATGCATATTCCAGTGACTTGACTACACTTAGATGGAGGATTTGAAAAATGAAAATGCACGATCTTAGCAAGAATAGCATGATTAAGCTATATGAATGATTGATCTAGCATGATTAAGCTAAGATTTAAGCTAAAATTGAGCATGATAACATTGCTAAAACTGATACTATAAGCTAGATGCCTATAATAACAATGCATAAGATGAGAATGAGATGGGATCAAATGATATGCAAAAATGATATGAAATTTGGACATGAAATTGGGACCCTTTGAGCTCCAAAATGAGGTCTATTTATAGGATTTCCCAAGGCTAGGGGTGAGGTGGCAAGAATCAATGGTCAAGATTGATCTGAAGATATCAATGGTTAAACTAGGGGAGGATGGCAAAGGGGGTTAGATTCAATGGAACATCTGTCATCTCTATTGTAACAAGTGTCAAGAGGCTTCTAGAAGAGGTTAGATGAAAGGGAACACTTAATGACAAGTGTCACAAAGGTTCTAGAAGATGTTGGATGAAAGGGAACATGGTGGTAGGTAGAATGGGTTAGGTTTAGGAATGGTTAGGTTTAGGAGTGGTAGAAGTTAGGAGAATTTGAATTTAAAAATTCAAATATTGAAAAAGGCTAATTAATTTCAACAACTCATGGATTTGATTTGTTTTAATTAATTAATGATTCTAGAAGAATGATTTTAATGGATGGAGAATTAATTAATTTGCATTAATTAATTAAAGGAGTGAAATGAAATGAACCTATTAAATAAATCCTTAGATTTATTAATAAGTAGATGAAAGGGGGAATTTAATCAAATTGCTTAGTGAATTCAATTAAATTGGGAAGGGGGATTAATTAAATAATTGCTTATTTAATTAATTATCTTAAGACCATTTTTAGGTGTATACAAGGGGCTATAAGGTATCCCACCATGTTTTGGAACTGATCTATATCCAAGTCTCTTGACACTGTTGTTTCCACTAAAGCTTTTTCCAAAATTTCCTTATGCATAGGTAAAACTTTGAGAAGTTCCATAATTGATATTTGAGCGGGTATTATTTTTAATTGCTCTACTAAATTGTATTGTTGTGAAGTGGATGTTGGGTCTTTTGTTATACTTGGAAAGGTAACCTTTTCTTTGCTTCTCATAATAACATTGATTGGATCTGAAGGTAGATTATCTTTAATGATGATAACATTTACCACATCATCATATGTATAAGTAGAGTTCACTTTGGCTTTTCCTTTGTCATCTTTTAATTGGGATGGTTCACCTTTGTCATAATTTGGAAGCAGAGTTTTGAAAGCTAGGTGTGATTCATTTTTATTTTGGCTATCCACTGTGATAGTTCCATTATCGATTAGATCTTGGATAAGGTGTTTCAATCTTTGACAATCATTTGTTTGGTGTCTTTTATTCCGATAGTAATTGCAAAAATGATTGTCATTCCACCAATTTGGCTTGACTGGTGATTCATAACTTCTTGCTTCTAGTAAAACAATCAATTTCTTATCAAGAAGAGTTTTTAAAGATGATTCCAATGGTTCTCCAATGTTTTTGAATTTCCTCCGAGGATTGGAGATGAAGGACTTGGTCTTATTGTCTTCTTGATTGTTATTGCTTGGGACTTAACTTGATAGATTAAAAATTGGTTGTTGTTGTTTTGTAGCACTATTATTGTCATTTCCTCCATTGCTGGCATTCCTATTCTTTGACCAGAACTTGGGTTTGTCATTGTTGTTGTTGTAGGAATTATTGTAAAGTTTTATCTCTCCTTTCTTTACCATCGTATTCTCTATTTTCAGACCATTCTCAATCATCTTGGCAAAGGAGGGAGGACATTGCATTCTTAGTCAATAACTCATTTCACTGATAAGATTATCAATGAATATGTCCATTTTTCTTAATCAAGCACATCTCTTGGATACCTATTAAACATGTGTTTCCATCATTGTAAGAAGATCATAAAAGATTCACCATTCTTTTGTTTAACATTGCATAAATCTAGCATTGTTATCTCATTCCTTATATTGTAGGAGTTGTGAAATAAATCTATTCACGAGTTCTTCAAAAGATTTGATTCCGGATGGTAATCTTGAAAACCACTCCATTGATTGTCCATTTAAACTCCTAGGAAAAAGACACATCAGGTAAGTTTCATCATGGGCAAATTCCATACTCATAGTACAAAACTCCCTAATGTGATCTTGAGGATCAAATTTTCCATCATATTTGTCATATTTAGGGATCTTGCAATGTTGTGGAAATGGTACCATATTCAAATTTTTATCGAAAGGATATGGGCATATCTTCCAATGAATACTTCTTGGAGCTTGTTCCATTTTGTGTATCTTGCATCTATTGTTGTAGAGTTTGCATTTGTTGAGTAAGGTTTAACAACAAATTATCCATATAATTTCTCTTTATTTCTTCGTAAGTTCTTTTATCACTACGCTCTTTTCTTGTATCATCATGTTCTTTCCTCATCTCTTCATGACCTTCTTTGTTTAGATCTTCATTGTTTGAATCATCTGTGTTTTGGTTGTTATTTGTCTCCACATCTTGTTTTAAGTTTTCTATGTTAAACTCTTGTGGCAATTCAGCTCCAGATTTTGCCAACATCAAGAGATATTTCTCTTTTTGTTTTGCCAACAATTTTTCCATTAGCCTATCAAATTTTAAATCTTTCTCAGGGTCTCTAATGGTGCTATTGACTGCTTCTTCGTCAACAATAGTATACCCAAAAGTTTGGAATATAGGATTATCTTCTTCCTCCATTTGTTTTTGTTGTTTTCTAAGTTGTTCATATTGAGCTCTAGTCCAAATTGGCATGTTATTATTTCAAAAATTTTGAAATTTCCAAAGGACAAAGTCAATAGGTGATTATTGGTTTAGGAAGATGTTCTTTGTTTATTTTATCACTATTGTTTGTTCATTGTGATAAAGTGTCTCTTTGTTGAAAAGCACATCTTCGCAAAATTTCTCCGTCAAAGTCTGTACCGCAGCCACTTAAGTAGTGACGAAAATGGTGTAGGAATGTCCTATGTTTTAATAAGATCTTGCAATTGATATACAAGAATCTTATTCTTTTCTAAGTAGCTTTGTAACTGGGTTTTCATTTCTTAAGGCGATACTTAAAAGTCATATAAGCATTTGACAATTTACAAGTTTGTTTGATTCCAATGTTGGTGTAATTCTGATTTTGATATAACCTAGGTTCAAAATAGGAAATATATATCCAAGATTATGAACATAGGTTAACTTGATCAAGCTTCGTGATAGAGGATTCGATTATCTTGATGAGAGACTTGACAATGATGTTGATCTTTTGCACTTAGGATGTTTGAATCAATAGCTTGTTCAATGTTTATGCTTATAGAAACCTTTCGGGAATAGCCTATTGGATTAGTGACCCAGTTGTTGAACTAGTTTGAAAATGTGTGATGGTTTAGAGACAAATCTACTCAAGAAGTGTTTTGATACTGATGTTTTGACACTTTAGTTTGATATGGTGTTCAAATGTTGGAAAGCCTTTGTACTACCCTTTTGATCAAATTTTTTGGCAATTGGTTGGATTTTTGCTCACTCGTAGATACTGATTTTCTTCAATTTTTGACCATTTGGAACACATTATAGACATAAAAGACACAATGTTTTAAGAAACAAAATGCAAAAGCAAGTACAAATCTTATGGCAAGCTGAGGCAATAATTGTTGAATCTCACATGGGGTTTCCCCCAAGACTATGCTATTCAAAGCGGATATTTAGATGCTTGACCCCACTGCTCCACCCTCAGCACTCACTTCTCCGAGGCAGCCAAGCACCAGTTTCCATGAAAACTCCCCATGGCAAACTTTATATCTCTACTAAGAACCATATGTGTGTGAGCCACTTCAGAGGTCTGACCTCCTGCGCCAACAACTAGAAGGATTTTGGCAACTAGTAGAAGTGGTTTTTAGTAAAGGCTTCCAGTCATGTGGCCATACATGCGACACTTTCAGCTCTGTAAATACAGAAGGTTCCCGCCTATAGAGCTTACACTCCATAGGGTTTATGGGGAAACATAGTGTTGGTATGAACTTATCAGCACATGTTGTTTGGGACTTTCATCACAAACATGATTTATTTAGAGTGGATTGGAAGGACTCGGTATTAGCCCATTTCCACTTTAGGTCATTCCCCTCTCATTGGCCCCCTCAAGGCAACTCGGGAAGGTAGGCCCTCTAAAAGTTATACATAAAATAAAGTAGGTCTGGTTTTTTGATCACCGTATGATGGTTAGAGAATACTTACCTACTACTTCATCAAGAATAGAAAACACAAATTTATTTTAACCTTTTAAAGTCTATGTGAAACTATTTTAAAGAAGTCACTCAAAATGCAAGTTGCATGCTGGCAATTTATCCCCTTAGTTAAACTAAATGAGCAAGACATGATGTGTTAATTTCCAAAATAGAGCTCTAAACTTACTAGGTGAGGAAATGCATAAAATTTGCTTTAAACACAATCTTGCACATGCATGTTAGTAGCTTCAAAAATTTAAGCTCTGGGACATTCGGACCTGCAAGGAAATTCTGTCAGTTACAAATAAAAGCATTGTCTTAACAAATGCACTCTCTTTCACCTCAAAAGCGCTAATCTTCAAAGCAAAAGTGCTAACCTGCACTACAAAAGCACTTCTCTATGGACTAAGAAGCGATAATTTTCCAAGAAAAGTGCTAACCTAAAGATTAAATGCGTGGATTCTCAGACAAAAACGCTAACCTACATGAAAGATGTGCTAACCTGGAGGACATATGCACTAACCTATCAAACAAAAGAGATGTCAAAATTCACACATGCATGAATCTACATTACAAATGCGTTAAATTTGTTTTTTCAAGAATATTAAAAGTATATGCAAGGTCTTGTAGCCCCACGGTGGGTGCCAAAATGTGTCGACATGATTTTCATCCTCAAAATGCTATTTGGAACATGTTAATTTCACAAAATACCAATTGAAATGCTACAGGAAATCCAAACTCAACCAATGAAACTACATGAAATACATGTGAAATAAAAATACTATTATTACCTTCATGGTTTATGTCTCATTGTGTCCTAACTCCACTATTCTTGGTTGGAAATGGTGTGCTCTCAGACAAGCACTGCTAGCTTCCAAGATGGCATATGAAGAATAGAATGATAACTGATAGTTCACTAATCGTATGATATGCAATGCTAAATGACTATGCTAAATGATTATGCTATTTGCTTCAAGATTAAAACTCATGGATCCATAAGTTTTCACAAATGATTAGCTTACAAATTCACTTGAAGTCTAACTTGAAGACTAACTCTCTCTCAACTAAAACTCTTGATTTTATAGAATTTGAGAGGATAAAATGATGTGGCCTGGATCAATGGTCATGATCAAATCTACAGATTTGGATGGTTGTGAGCAAAGGTGAAGGTTAAGAGAAAGGGGGAAGGAGAAGATAAGTGTCACTCATCTCACCTTGACTGGGCTGCTGACTGAGGGAATCTAGGGATGGTTGGAGAAAATTTAGGCATGAGAGGACAAGTGGACTCAAGTCTTTCCTAAGATGTAGGGATGTTGGAGAGAATATAGAAGGAGGTTATGAAATATGTGTATGTACGCAATATTTCATTAAATTTGGAGGTTGGAGAAAATGATGAATTAATATTTAAGAAAAATTAATTTCCTTAGCCACATGATGGATGAGTTGGCAAAGGGAAAATGAAGTGGAGATGGAAGGATGAGTTGGAAAAGGGATTAAATAATTTAGAAATTATTTAATATTTGAGACTATAGGATAGAATATTAACCATTAGATATTAGATATTTAATTGATTGAAGGAGATAATTAAATATTGGATATTTAATTAATTAGAGGAATAGAATAAATTAATTAATTAATAAAATATTTCAATTAAATTAATTAATAGAAAGACACGAAAATGAATTAAATAAATTAATCTTTTCAAATTAACTATTTAATAGAAGAATAATATTAAATAAATATTAAATATTTATTTAATTGCTCATAGCCATTTTTATGTGTATATAGTCCAAATGAGATGCGGTTTGAAAGAAAGAAAGATGATCAAGTCTTCAAGTATAATCCAACTCCACAAGATCCAGCGAGCCAAAAATGAGACACACAGAAAGGAAAACTAAAACTGCAAACAGAAAACAAAACATAAAAGAAAATGCTTTTGGTTGATGCAAGATTGTTATGAACCGGGAATGCTCCTGCATCACTTTCCTCCAAACATTGGAATACAAAATCTCCTAAGGAAGTGATTTACTTTGACTAACTCTTGTTAAATAGATTCAAGGAATACTCTTAAGGTTGCTATTCCTTTGCTGCCATGAAGAGGAGATGAGGTAAATGTGATAAAATGATCAACTAAGCTAGGGAGATGAATAAAAGTTATGATATAAACTGGAATAACAGATCAATACATAAATAAATCTAAGATATAAATAGAACTAGAAATGAAATTTAGATTTGCACCTATCACCAAAAAGTGAGCTGAAATGAGTCAGGCTAGGGTGCTAGGTGTCTTGGTCCCTATTGTTGAATTGACCTAGAACTCTGGAATCTGTTGACTGAGACCCTGATATGCAAAACTGCCAAAAGAAGCCAGAAAACTTAGAGGACCGGGGCATTGGGTGCCTTGGTCATAAGAAACTAAGGCCTTCCTCTGATTCTAGACATATGCTTGCTAATTTTGTCTTTCTAAAAGTCCATAGCTTTGTCGAAATCCTGTTGATGTACCTGTAAGATGGAATATGGTGTATGGGTGGCTATATAGGGTTTTTCCTTAGTCATACCCCTTGTTTTGGTGATTTCCTCCTCACAAATAAATAATAAAGTATTGAAAAGTGTGTGTGCCCTGGAATATCATGTGTTTGTAAGATCCTAATGAGCTAGAATTTAAATTAGAGTTCTACCTTATGTATTGAGTATAAACCCTAAATGAACATAATGTGAATGAGAATGCTTCAAATAATAAATACAATAATGGATTAAAAAAAGGAATGTAAATCTGAAAACAAGTGTTTTGAAATTCATATAGAGATATGGAAATAACATGATTGTTACTATTTACTAAGTTGTCATTAGTTTTATGTTCAAAGTCATCCTATATACCCTAGTCAGTTAATACTACAGAAAGATTTAGTCGGTAAGCACTAAGGGTGTCGGTTACAGAAGAAAGGCTAGTCACCGAGATGATATATACCAAGTTGTCTACCAAGTAAATTTCCTATGTCCATCGAGTAGCAAAGAAGGTACATCAAGTTAATCTGAACCGAGTGGAAACTTGTTACCAGATTCAATGAACCTGGACACATATGTGGAAACGTGTTACAATATTCAAGCACAGGGAACCGTTATTTCATAGGGAATTGTACTTGAAGATTTTGTATGATTTTGAGGAAGTTTATCCAATGAAATAATTTCTATGTTTATTCATTCGATAAAACATCTTTGTATAATCGATGTATGAACAAGATCATCGCCTTAGAGATCTATATAAAGAGTGATTTGAGTATCTAAGAATAAGAAGAGAAAAACATGGTGAGTTGAAGATAAAATCTTGTGAAAAGATAAGATGTGATGATTGAACAGAGGTATTCAAAGGTCACCGAGAAGATTTTCAGAAAACAGTTTAAGGGACAGAGAATACAGAAGAGGTCACCAAGTTGATCTATCAATTACCGAGGTATGCTATGAGCATGGTAATTTCATATTGAGCACATAGAGTCTTCTATAACATTTCAGATGTAAAGTTGCAGATATTTTGTAAAATGTTTTGATTGAATTATTTTGAGTTATGTTAGAAACCTTTAACATGGTAAAAGACTCTAACATGGTCTATAAATTGTAAAGCCTCTAACAAGGTACAACATTTTGTAAAAGTGTTTGTAAAAATCCTTTAGCAAGGTAGATCTAAAGATCTTGATACTCCTAACAGGGTAAGCTATCACAAATAGCTAAACATGTATATCTAACTGAGCAACCTTTATTATTGCAGTAGTGAAGTTGTGGGTGCCATCCCCACCGTAGTTTTTTCTCTCTAACCAAGAGTTTCTGTGTAACCAAAATCTTTGTGTTATGGAGTGAAATGTGTATGGATGTAATTTCTATGATTGTGTTTTGGCTTTATATATTATGAGATCAACTATATATAGTTTATGTTTATCAGTAAGATTGTTTTTAAAGAAAAGTTTTGAAGTACTGATTCACCCCTCCCCTCTCAGTACATTAGCTTTCATTGTTGAATCTAACAATGATATCATACCAAACCCTAAGGGAGAGGTACAATCCAATCAACTGTCGATGATGATCTCCTCATATTCTTTGATATCTCCAAATCTTCAATTGATGATGAAAATGGTTGATGAAGACTTGATAGATGCTTGATTTGTTCATTAAGACTTCACATAACCTGTACTTTCACTTCATAAGAGGCTCCTTCAATTACTAGCATTGGATCCTTCAAATGAGGAAAGAAAAGGCTATATGCATGAAACCCTAACCTTTTTTTTTAAGCATAGGCTGACCTAGAATTGATAGAATTTGACACAAAGTTGGATTTAAACATTATAATACTGCCAATACAAGATCCCAAAATTCAAGGAGAAAACATTGGGACTGATGTGAATCACATTGGTCCAGTCAAATTTTTTCCAAATTTTTGGGGATGCAAGGCATCATGATTACAAAGTCAATCCTAGCTCGGTGCAATGATTCAAGGTGTTTAGATATGCAAAATTAGTCCTTGAAGGTCGAAATAGGACTTAATTAGGGTTTTTAATGAATTGATTAATTAAAAAGATAAAATAAAAAGGGGCACACTTAGGATTAAGGGCCCAATTTTATGATGTGTAGAGTGATAAAAGAGGACTTTAGATTTAATTAAATTAATTAATTAAATTCTTAAAGGGAATTTAAAACCCAAAATGCAACACACTAAGGTGGGTGCTAACCTAATCGTTGAATTGTACCATCCAATTAAGGGTTTACAATTTATGATGCTACAAGGAGAAATCAAGTCTATTACAAAGGGTTATGAAATTTTGATTTGGTGTGACTTTGATAGAAAAGTTTCTAGCTTAGAGTTAGAGTAATATCACAACGAATGAATATATATTTTTGGTACCAATGTGAATTAGTTTTCTAAGCAAATTGATAAAAATGTTGAAATATATTCTCCATGTTGTACTCTTGAATTTCATATGAATCAATAACATCAAGGGTATTTGCAATGGAATTAAATAATTTATGCAAATTGTTGTAAATATAAAGAAGTGATATGGATCTATAAGCAGGATTATGCCGCAAAGTAAGTGGCTAGATTAATGTTGGACATTAGTTTTAAAGGGACACTAATTTAAAGTAATATGTTTCTACAATTACATTCATGATCAAATATTTGACTCCATACCCTAGGGATTATGCACCTATCAAATCATCTTTACTTTTGTGTTGTAGGAGTAAGTTATATTGAGAACATGTTCTCAGTTGTTGGTCAATTATGTGATAAGCTCATAATGGATCCAATTTAGGGTTTAGATATGCTTTCCTTAGTAAATTTTAAATGAGAACCATCTGCTTTAAATACAATATCTATTTTACATTTGAAGAAAATATTACGATATTGTAAGGGAAACCCACCTTGGTCCTATAGAGCTAGAAGTGTAGAGGATATCATTATTTGATTAAATCCTATTCCTTTAGCATTGATCTATGGAATCTATTGATTGAAAATTGGCTAGTTCATAGTAATTCCTAAGTAATTAGTTGGAAACACCAATATATGGTACCCTTGAAAGATGTGTTACAATTGACCATGACTATTGAAGGTATGCTCAAAGATGTTTGTAGGGTGATGGTAAATGAAGATGAAATGGATTATAAGATGGAATGGGGTAAAGATTTATAAAAAGTATGTTGGAATTAGGGATCACTAAGAGGGGGGGTGAATTAGTGATCTACCAGAGATTAAAGCCGCAAAATTATTCTTTATCCATCGGCTAGTTATGCATAGAAAATATGAACACAAACATGAAACAATAAAAACACAAATCCAGAACACCAAAATTTTAATGTGGAAATATGAAAAGGGAAAAACCACGGTGGGGCTGGAACCCACAATATTCATATACTATGGCCAGGAGTACATAAATATTACATAGAGGGGAATGCACTTGCATTCAAGATCACTTCTTAGAGCTCACTGCTCAAATTAAAATACTCAGAGGGATACAACCCTCGAGGAAGTCTCACTGACTTACAATTGATTACAATAGAAATGTACAATGAAAAGAACTCTTAGAAAGTATCTAACCATGGCAAGATGAGTTTCAGTTAGGCTCAAAATTATTGATTGTCTCTTCTCTACTAATCACCCTATTTTGGTCTCAGTCAGCTATCGGTTGATCTAAAAGAAAAATGGGCATGTGAAACTGCACTCGGTCGCACCAAAAATAATCGCTACACACATAACACACCAAAAATCAACCGCCACAATGATCTTATATATCCGATCTCAACACAAAAATAATGTCCATCAAGTTAGCTCCAATCTCGAAGACACCATAGCACTAGACTAAAATAGTATAGCAACACGCTTCCAGTAGGTCTTACCAAACACCGATATCATAAAAATAATCACCACAAACACCAAAATCACCAGAGATCATTCTGGATCAAAGCATTATTGAGATATTTTGTTTTACCCTGTTATACCGGTTACCTCCATTTTTTAGATAAGTTAAGTCACAACTGCCAAATCAAACTACCATGAAGAGTTGACATCAATGACAACCCTAAACAAATAATCAACCACCAAAAGTCATCTGAGATCACTGGATGAGTGTTAATTTCCAACAATCTCCCCTTTTGGCATTGATGGCAACACCTATGAAAAATAGCTATGCACTAAATTTTGTACAACCGGATGAAATAATAATGAAAGAATAAAGGAATACAAGAATTATAAGAATTCCAAGGCTACCCCTTAGATCATGAATCTAGAATACACCAGGCTATACACTCCATACATACAATCTATACACTGGACATTTTTACCTCATCTCTCTCCCTATACATTTTTCACCGCATCTCTCCCCCTTTGACAACAATGCCAAAGATAGGGTGTCCATCAAGATTTGTTGTACATATATACACATTTACTGGATGATTAAATCTATACATGCTTCAATATGTCTGCATAAGCTATCTTAAGGAACCCAAGGTATGTGTTCCAACCTGCTCGCAACTTCTCCAAAATTGAAACAAAACCATTCAAAACATAGGCATGAAACTCTATAGAAGCAATCTCAGTAGGAGTCTCCTGAGACATGTTCTGAATACAGTCCATTTTATGATACAGTAAGGTGTCCATTTGGGGACCAATTAGGTTCTGAAGTTCACCTGTTTCCTGGATTATCCTCTCCTTCTCCTTTTCAAAATTTCTAATTTGCTCAGTGATATTCAAAATTGGTTGTGGGATCATATGCCTGAGAAATCTGAGTTAACTGTCCTTTACAATTCTTTATTTTCTTGTCTATATCAGTAGTAAAATTGGTCAAAATTAGACAAGACTTGTATATTTAACCAACTTCTACCAAGGCCTCATCAATCAGTTTTAGCTCTTTATCTAATTGGGCCTTATCATTATTGATCATTTGCAAAAATGTTTGAGTTTTAGAATCCTTAAACTTTTCCATAGCTTACCAGGCTAATGCTTTAGATAAAGAATCAAATTTGGTGTATATATGATCAATTAAATTCTGAAGCTTACCGGATGAACTAGTGTAGCTACACTTCCAGTACTACTTGTCCCAAAACTTTAACTGATTTTTCAATAAGTTTCTTCTCCTCTGATTTTGATTGGGCTAACTCTTGACTGGCTTGCGCCTAAAGACAAGCAACAGTTATCATTCTCTTTGTCAGAGACATTTGATTGAATGGTTTATCAAAATTGATGTTGAATTGTGGAAAACTTGGGCTTTGGGTTTTGGTAGTGTCAATTGCCACAATCACCGGAGCTTCCATACTCTTACCCTTATCTTTGTCCTTATCCTTATCTAGTTCAACCTGTTTCTCCTCTACTTTATTCTCACCCTCAATAGGTCTGGATTTTACCTCTATAGGTGCCTCTTATGCATCGGTGTCACCACTTGGTGCACCGTCCCCTACCTCTGTTGGTTTTTCATTATCTTTTGTAGGCTCATCTTCAACAAAATCCAAAACTTGTTGTTCACCAATGTCTTGAGTGTCCTCATTTTTATATACAATATCTTCCAAAGGGTTATCTGACTGAGTGACATTATTTGGAGTGTTAGTATCTACAAGCCGGTTCTTAGTAAGAAATTTTTTTCATATTTTATTGGTTTCTCTCCTTATTTCCTCAACTCTACCAACCATCAAACTATTAACCCTATGCTTTCTTCGGAATTCATTTTTATTTGCTAGCTAAATTAATCTATTAATCTATCAATTTCTTCTATGGTGAACTGGTGCACTGATTGACCAGTTCACTCTCCTTTATTTCCCTATCCATTTGGCTAGTTGATTTTCTCCTAGCATCAATTAAACTATACAATTCTTTGGGAAGATATTTTTCCAATTCCATCAATGCCTTGCTAAATACATCCATATACAAAATTACTGCTTCTTCTATTTTCCTATGATCTTTATCATCCATATTTACATAATATACAAATATATTCTTTAAATTTTCATCTTTAATAATCTCATCAATTATTTATTGTGTAGATAATGGAGGAATAATATGGTACTCTATTTTTGAAGATTTCATCTTACTGGATTATATGGCTTCATCAAGATCTTATTTTATCTTCTTCCCTTTCTTAGCCTGGCCTACTGATTCAAGTTTAAATCTTACCTTCTTCTTCTTGTGCTCACCCTTGTCACCACCAAATTGGGGTTTCTAGATTACCCTAGCAAATTCTCCTTTCTTTGGTGCCTTGTGAGTATCTAAGTCAGATTCAGTTTTTGACTGCACCAGAGTGACCACCACATATTTTGTCTGGATCTTCTTCTTCTTTGTAAGAACACCTTTTCCCTTTGTAGGTATACAAGAGAGTTCAGCTTCAGCTGTAGGTGTCTTCATCGTAGCGAGAGAAGGTCATGTTACCTTTATCTTAACAAGAGTAGATGTAATCTTCTATTTTTTTTCCTTCTCAACTACATCCCTTATTGCCCTAGTAGCCCTCACTTTCTCCCGGGGGTGGCCTCCTTCAATAATATCTTCTACTATCTTCGCCACCTTCCTCTTCCTTGCCGGTTTGGTAAATTTGGAGTGTAACTCCATTGACTTCTCTTTACAGGTTCTGAACCTCTCCTCCTTGGTGTCTTCTAGAAAATTAAGCAAGTGTTGAGCATAAGCCTCCAAGGTAGCCTCATCGACTTTGTATCCCATTGGCATTATCCAAACATTCATCTTTATCCGCCATAAAGCATATTGTCCCCTCATACTTCTTAACAATTTCCTTGGGGATATACACTCTTTGCTTCATCTTCTCCTGAAATGTTTTGAAGAAATCCTACAAAGCAGCATTCTGATTGTCTTGGTTTCCAAGACTATCCAGTCCTTGCTTTATCTATTGTGCAACTGGTCTGTCATAGGCCCACTGGACTTTTCCAGTTCCGAGGATTTGATTCATGAAGTATAAGGAAAGACAGATAATCAAAGATCTAAATTTGAAAACATGTTTCTTATCCTGTTTAATTTTCTTTAAATTAATTAGCAACTCCTCTAGCAACACACTACACAGGTCATAGTGACCGTCTTCCTTGACCATCTTATAAGCTACGTGAATTGCGGTGTCAAAAACCAAATTTAATCTGTTGGATTGATACACCTTGTCTCCAATCACCATAACAGAAAACTTAATATCATCTTCCCTTATTGTCCTTATCTTCATTTATCTTCCATCAAATTCTACATAGGTTAACTTTTTCATGGTAGGGTTTGTAACCTTTTGTAACCTTGGCTTCTCACTATTTTGATGCAAACAAGTAACAACTTTAATTGCTTTAGTAGTGATCTTGTAGGGTTTGTCCAACTAGATGAATTCAGTGTGGATCCTTCTTAGCATGTATCTAACACATTCCTTCTCATTGAAAGTCAAAAAGTTCACAAATTGGATGAAACCCTTCCTTTTCAGTTGTGCAATTTTTGGCTTAGGGTTGTTGATATCATCCATGATTTTGTCAGTATGTAGGTCAAAAATGTCTTCAGAGCTGATTTCTTCAATTTCACAATGGGTATAAGTTCGAACATCATCTACATGCAGAACACCATGTGGAATGAAAGAAAATGCACCAATCGGGTCATCCTACATGGACTTATAGGGGTGTTTCTTGAATATAGGATGGGTCATGTCCTTAACTTCAACTACCAATAGAGTAGAAATGGAGGATGCAGATGTAATTTCAAAATCTTAGAAAATAAGACTCATAAAAATGCCCTTCGATAAATACCTTAAACAATAGTCGGATGATCTAAATCGCTTCAGTAGATTGTTGTTATCTCTTTGATCACCTAGAAACTTTGATCGCTTTGATTATTAGCTTGAAAACACTATTCACAAAGTGAAGAATGATTCTTGTATTTGCCCTTTTAACTTTGCAAACCCTAATTTCTCTTTGAAATAAATGCACCTCAAATATTCAACTGAATGCCCTGTCTAGCTACAAGATGTTGCAATCAACCATTTGAGTTCTGGATATCAACTACCATCTATAATCCATTGACCACAGATCTCATCAAAGGGGTACTATAAGATTTGGATTGTTTTTCCTCCCCCTAAGGCCAAAAGCCCTAGTTACCGAATGAAGATCCTGCATCAAATTCAAGTACAGATCCATTATCTATTTTAGATTCATCCTTTCTCACCCACATCTTTTCATGCTTCTCTATGATATCTTCTACTGTCGCTTTACCCTTCTCATCTGATTTATTCTTGTCTACTAGAGACTGTTCTTGCTTCTGCAGTATTTTACAATGTGACCAGTTTTGTTGCATGCTCTACAAACAACATTATTCTTCATATGTTTGAAGTTCATTTGATTCTGCCTCATCCTGCACTAGTTAGAGATATGTCCAAACACTCCACAAGCATAGAATATTTTGTTCTAAAATTTATTAATCACAGCTCTACACACATTTGACTTGTGTCCAAAATTATTACATATGAAACATTGACCGGTAAAGGTAGAAGCATTGTTCATGTTGTTCATCATATTGTTATTGTTCATCATTCCATTATTCATCCTACTTTTGCACTGACTTGCCATATGACCAAATTTGTTGCAAATAAAACATCTACCATTAAATTTATGAGCATTAGGCTTTCTTACCAGAGAATTCTTATTCTTCTTATGATCAGGTTTAGTATTGCCTTGTCCAGATCTGGAGGATTTGCCTTTCTCATATCCTAGACCTCACATATCCTTCCCATGTCTTTGACTTTCCAGCATCTCATCAAGTCATAACCTATCTTCATTGAATTTTTCTTTGTATTCATTGGTAGTAGCAAGTTCATCCCTCAAGGTAATAACCTATCTTTCAAGCTCTTGACCATTATTCCTTGATTGTGTCAGCTCAAGCTTCAAGTCTGAAGCATTCATCAGCTCTTTCCTTCAATGATTGTGCAAGATTCTCCTCATTCTTCTTCCAATCCTAAATCTTTTTAGTCAGTCTCATCACAATCGATTGCATCTCATTCTTCAAAGTAGCATTCTCTCTTTCAAGTTTATCAACCTCATCAACTTTTTCCTGGTATTCCATGATCTGATCTTCTTTCTCCTTCAACTTGTCCATTAATTTCTTTGTCTTTTCTCTATAGATACTTGCTTGATCCTTCAACTCACTAATGAATTCATCAGCTTCATTCAGATTCTTCTTCAAGGTACAGACTTTACTTCTAGCAGCATCAAGATCCTTAAGTGCCACATTGAGTTGTCTCTAGAAATCGGAATCCATTGAATCAATCTCCCAGATCTTCCTCAAGCGGTTAAGCTTCCTCAGAGGAACTAGGCTCTAATATCAATTGTTGGAATTAGGGATCACTGAGAGGGGGGGTGAATTAGTGATCTACCAAAGATTAAAACCACAAACTTATTCTTTATCCACCAGTTAGTTATGCATAGCAAATATGAATACAAACATGCAACAATAAAAGCACAAATCCACAACACCATAATTTTTACGTGGAAACCCGAAAAGGGAAAAACCACGGTGAGGATGGAACCCACAATATTCATATATTATGGCTAGGAGTACATAAATATTATATAGAGGGGAATGCACTTGCATTTAGGCTCACTGCCTAGAGCTCAATGCTCAAATTAAGTTGCCCAGAAGGCAACCCTCAAGGGAGTATCACTAACCATGCCAAGATAAGTTTCAGTTAGGCTCAAAATTGTTGATTTTCTCTTCTCTACTAATCACCCTGTTCTTGTCTCAGTCAGCTATCGGTTGATCTAATAGAAAAATGCGCATGTGAAAATGCACTCAATTACACCAAAACTGATCGCTACACACATAACACACCAAAAATCAGTCACCACAATGATCTTATCCGGTCTCACCACAAAATGAATCTCCATCAAGTTGGCTTCAAGAGATGTAATGTGTAGATGAAGTCGGCTCCAATCTTGAACACACCATAGCACTGGACTAAAATATTATAGAAAAAATGCTTCCAATAGGTCTTACAAAACACCAAGATCACAAAAATAATCACCATAAACACCAAAATCATCGGGGATCATTCCGGATCAAAGCATTATTGAGTTACCCTGTTTTACCCTATTATGTTGGTTAACGATCTACCGGTTACCTCCATCTTCTGAATAAGCTAAGTCACAACTGTTGGATTGAACCACTATGAAGTGTTGACATCAATGATAAACCTAAATAAATAATCAACTACTGGAAGTCATCTAAGATCACCAGATGAGTGTCAATTGCCAACAAAGTATTGGATGTGAAGGACAAAAGGATGGAAAATAGGTGTTGGATAATGGATGGAGTGTTGGTAGATTTGTGTATGGGTGGATGGATATGTTGTCAAGGTCAGCTTTGGTACAAACATTGATGGGTGGTGGAGTGATGGAGGATAAGTGGATTTGGTATTCTAATATTTTGATGGAGTAGATATGGAACTTTGGATATAAAGACACAAAATGGATGAAGGAAATGATAGATGATTTAAGATAAAGGATTTTGGGACATAGGGACCTAAAATAGCTTTGAAAGGTGGGGAATGTTTAGATGAAGGAATGAAGGAAACTTCGGGAATAATAAGTTTGGATGCCAATTTTGATTTTTCTTTAAGACACAATGCTTCTATGAGCAACTTGGTAATCCATGAGATTTTTGTATTTTTCTTTCCCTTGTGGTTATTTGAAATGCATAGATCCTATGAGTGACTTAGTAATTGCCTTGGTTTCTTGATGTTTCTTTTTTCTTAATGGGTCTTTGTGGCTTTTTCAACATTTACTTTTTCTTCTGGAACATTTTTTTTTTTAACATGTCTTTTAGATGGGACCTGTTGATGTTTAGATGTATGTGGATTTTTGGACTTGTGGATTTTATTCTTGGCACCCAAATTGCTTCCAAGAGTAATGAGATTCATGGTTGAATAGGAATGATATGGTGGTCTTTTGGATAACTTCATGTAGATTGATGGTTGGAAGGTCCTAAAGGATGTGTTTCTTTGTTGATCTTTGTTGGCATTATTGGATGAATTGATTATGTGTTGCATTGATGTCAACACTAGCTGTTATGGTTGGTTACCAATAGACAGGTTTTGGTTACCGACAAAAGATCTAGTGTTACTGGTAGAAGACACTATCTATTGGACACTTCTGACATGTTTGGATCTATGGAATGTGATTGGTTACATGTGGTATGTGCTTCTGGAGCATGTCTTGGTTAGATGGTATTGACTTGGTAATCAGATGCTATCATACACTTTGGTAAACCCTTACCGACACTGGTTTAAGGTTTTACCAGCAGAGCTTTCATTGAGGAATCTTGTCAGGATGCATAACTAGTGCTGGTGCAACTTCTACATGGATTTCAGGATGTTGAAGATGTTTTTTTATCATTCTTCAACTGCTTGAAGACATTGCTTTGGCATGGTGGATCTAGAATAGGTCCGGTACCTACCTAGGTTATGGACTAGTATCATGATAATGTGTTCTCTACACGTTAACAAGATGTTTTGGGATATTTTATGGATTGGTTATTGTTGTTTTGGTTTTAAGCCAACATGGCATATCATTTTAATATGGATTTATGTAATGATCTTATTGTAATATATTTTAGGTGGCTGACCTAATTGGTTTAGGTCTTAGGGTTGGTATAAAATGATGTAAGATCTCATTGTAATAGTGTGTCATGGTCTTGGAATGCAATATCATATGCGGAGGAGATTTGGTTGATCATAGGTGATCGAATTGGGATTAAGAAAGAGGTCAAAGGCCTCCGATATTGAGCTTAACCAAGACTATAATTAGGCATGGTAGATGCTATATTTAGCAGTTCATTATTTTGGATTGTTTTCCATTTATCTTGAGATGGTTGTAGCCTCTCTGTAGTCAGTGAAACTCTTTTTTAATGAGAAGTATGCTCTAGGTAGTGTGCCTTCCTGCAAGTGCATGCCCCTCATTGTAACACATACTTTCTACAGAAGTATCATCTGACTATGGGTAGGCTTCCCACCGTGGTTTTTCCCTTTTCGAGTTTTCCACGTACAAATCATGGTGTTATGTGGTATGGTTGCTTTGCATTGATTATCTATTTAATTGTTAAGTTATATTGTTTACCGGTATTTGTTTCTGCTTTACTGGTACTTAATCGGGTTAAAGGTTATTAAGTGGATTAAATGTTATAATCTGTTAACAACTAATTCACCCCCCCCTCTCAGTTGTTCATCGGTTATCCTAACATATCTTAAATTATGGCAGGGTAACTAGATTGTAATATAGGGATGATATGAATAGTTAAAGGGATATAAGGACCTAAGATGGATGGAAGAGATGAAGGCTTTAGTTTTGGGTTAAAAGAACCTAATATGGATGGAAGGTATAAAGGAAGATGTGCATGTTTGGATTTAGATGGAGGTATTTATGATTTTGTAGGGATACCAACATCTTGAGAGTGATCCATGTAGCCAAGACCATGATAATTTGGATTTGATTACATATGAAGGGGTTATAATATACGTTGTTCATGGATGCCTAACCATTTGCCTTGATAATGTATGTTTTAACAATATTTTTACTTATTGGATAGTTGTTTCTTTTCAAACAATTTTTGAGTCCATTTAGAGGAGGATATGGTATGGAAGGAATGATAATCTCGTGAAGTAGACTAGATTGGATGAAAGTGGAGGAACCAATTTATATGTAAGGGGTTAATGAATAGCTTGTATAGAGGTGATGGGATCTTGAGATACTTTGATCTTGACTTGGAAGAGGATCATTAGATTTCATTTTAAGAGTGCTTTGCTCTTGATTTTGAATGGGATCATTGGATGAGATGGAAAGGATATCATGATCTTTCTTAGGAGGTGGATTATTCATGGGACTTGGAATGATACTTTACTTTTGAGATGGAAGAGGGTAATCTTGGATGAAATGACAAAGAATGAGGGGATCATCATAAGACTCTTAAAATATGGGATCTTGGTCAAAAATTGGATGGGACTAGAGAGTTTTGGTATATTGATCTTGATTCACGTTGTGACTTGTTTCTTCATGATTTGGTTTATCCTCTTAATATGGGGTATGAGTTTGGATATGTGAGGTATATTCTTGGATGGAGCCCATATTTTAGCCTAATATAAACATATTTTAAATGAGACTCTCTGGAGTGGGTTTGATTGGGAATGAAGCATATGGTGGAATTGGACCTAGGATTTTTAAATTATAGAAGGATTTTGTATCAAGAAATAGATTAGACTGGGTTTGTGTTATGGATATCCCTTGCGGTTAAACTTGAAAGATGTCATCATTGGATGTATTGTTTGATGGAGATGGTGTGGATTCTTTTGAACATAAAAATACTCTAAGAAGGGGGGTTGAATTAGTGTATGATTTATCACTTCAAAAACACTTTTAATCTCTCAAAATAAATTAACTATTTAATGCATAAGAATGAGAAGATCAACAATACTTCACACAACACCAGGATATACATTGAAAAACCATGATGGGAAAAAACCACTCTGAGAAAATGCTGCTTGGAACTACTATCCATATCTAGCCTCACAAATGTATCAACTAATTAAAATTAATTTGAAGGAACCAACCTTTAGGAGACACTAATCCCCTATTGTTTATGGACACTAATTCAAAAGAGCACCAATCCAAAGGAGAACCTACCCCTACACTTTACTTTAAAATCTAGGGTAACAATTCTTTTACAATCACTTGATTTTAAGGCACAAACCTCCAAGAGACACCAATACCCTATACTAACATACAAGACTACAATCTTGATGTAATACAATGAATCAATATGAACCTCTATAGTTCTACTCCACCTCTTCAAAAATTTGGTTCACTCTCTTTCAGCTCTGCAAATCACTCTCTTCTCAGTCCAGTATTGCATACAAACTATGCCGATTTACATCCTATTTGTATACCCTATATTTTTCCTCCATAAGATCAGCCAAAACATAGCTCATCACAAATCAAACAAAGAGTAGTTTGCATCATTATCATACAATATGATATGTACAACTTTCTATGTTTCTTTAGGATCATTTATTTAGTCGGTTTTAATTATGTTCTTATCATCATAGCATAGAGAATCTACTCCATTTGGTAACTATCTAATTTTATTCAATAAATAGTTGTCTAAGATGACTTGTGCAAGTTCCCAGAATGCTATTTTATCACGCCAAAACAAGCTCTTCTACATCTTTAAATCTGGACCATTGATTCTCATAAATTGACCAAAAAAGATTCAGTTGTTGTCACCACCATGGCGGTTCCATGCGCCACACCACATTACTATCAACACAAACTTCTTGGGTGTTTATCTAAGTCACATTAGCTATTAGAGACACATGGAAATAAGTCACAATATCACGACCTGTCATTAGCATAATGTTAGTAACAACAATGGAGGAAAACTAAGAGGGGGGGTGAATCAGTTTTCACCAGATCAAAAAAATTAATCACAAATACAGATTAGATAAATTTCAGCAATAACAAATATAGGAAAATTGACAACACAACACCAAGATTTTGACGTGGAAAAATTGGTTAAGGGAAAAACCATGGTGGAAACCTACCCACAATAAGATGATACTCTATAGTAGTATGTGAAAATATTATAATAGGGAATGCACATGCATTCAGGAACACTTCCTAGAGCTCACTGCTCAAAAGATAATGACCTAAAAGGCTACAACACTCAAGAAAGTCTCACTAACTTACAACAAGATATAAACTACAATCCAGAAGGAATGAAATGCAATAATAGAATCTTCAAATTCCTAATGACAGTTCTAGTTAAGCACAATTGTCTTCTTTGCAACACCAATCTCCTCTCAATACACCATATCAAAAGATGAAATCTTTTTTGCACTTTTGCACATATACCACTCTTTGATAGTGCATACACAACCTCAATACCAAAATTGCATGACAATATCACCTATTTATACAACTCATCAACCTTGACAACAAGATCGGCCAAATCCTCAACTCATAATTACAAAGATACATCACACAATATAAGGATCAACCATTGGACCAATATAATGATATACATGACATAACATGGACCTAAATAAAATATCCAAACACGCAACGCCACTGGAAATTACGCCAAGATCAACCAAAACACACTACATCATAAATACCACATAACATGATGAACATCACTGGATCAAAAAAATAACCAAGAACACTCAAACAACGGCAACTATCACGATCAATGCACATCATCAAAAAAATGGGACACAATTAGGAAACACTAGAAAGCATGTTAGAATCATCAGAGATAGTTGCACCATCACCACTTATCAAATCTTTATATGTCAACGTCTGAAACTCAAGAACACTCAATCAGTAGCAACTATCACAAAGAAAGATAACTTGTGGAGCACCAAATCACGAACCATCTGAAATGAAGATACGCAAGGCCATCCCAAAAATCCTCCCAAACACTCATCTCAATATCTAATCACACTAGAATATATCGGAGGAAATACTGAACTCTACAAAGCACTGATCAGCAAAACAAACTGCAAACTAGATCATATGCTATGATCAATTAAGCATCCTAGATCACTAAAACTAATACAGAAGAATATAATGATACTAGAAATACTCCATACACCAAACCAAAATCACAATAAACCAATATGCAATCACTAGAGAAATAAATCATAGGAATATGTTGACATCAATGACAACAACATATCTTAGCAGCAACAATGTCCAACAATCTTCCCCTTTGGCATTGATGGCAACATATGAATGTGAAAAACAATCAATGAAAAGAAAGAAAACAACTCCAACAAACTTCCCCCTAAGATCAACAAGATAAAATATTTTTTCACATGCTTCTCTCCTCCTTTGATAGCAATGCCAAAGATCTCAAAATAGAAAACCAAACCCTCACGTAGACTACTCCACTAGAGGAGCAACACCAACTCATCAATATAGATAAATAAATAAGAATGTGAAGTCCACTGGATTGATGCAACTCAATGTATCTAGTTCTTATCCAGAGGGGTGGATACCCCTAACTTGTCTCTCAAATAGATAAATGTATCTGTAGGAAAAGGCTTAGTGAAAATATCAGCAATTTGTTCCTTTGTAGACACATATTCTATCTTCACTTCTTCTTCACTAACTTTTTCTCTCAAGTAATGATATTTGATTGACATTTTTTTAGTTTTTGAATGTTGCACCGGGTTCTTTGACATGTTAATAGCACTGGAATTATCACAATATATGATAGTAGGCTCATCATAGAGAATTTTGATATCCTTCAACATTTGCTTCATCCAAACCACCTGAGTGCAACTACCAATAGCAACAATGTACTCAACTTCAACAATAGATAAGGAAATTGATTCTTGTTTCTTACTAGTCCATGAAACTAATTTCTTGCCTAAAAAAGAAAGCACCACCGGAGGTACCCTTATTGTCATCAACATCACCAACCCAATCAACATCAATGTAAGCACATAACATGAAATCATCATTCTTTGGATACCACAAACCATAATCCACAGTTCCCTTGAAGTATCTGAATATTCTCTTTACAATAGTGACATGACTCTCTTTTGGATCAGCTTGATATCTAGCAGCCATGCACACATCATGCATAATGTCTGACCAAGTTTGAGTAAGATATAGCAGTCCACCAACCATAGATCTGTACAAACTCTGATTAGCTTTCAGAGATTCATCATTCTTAGACAATTTTCAGTCAGTCACCATAGGAGTTCCAACTGGTTTGGAGTCATCTAACCCAAAATTCTTCAACAATTCCTTCACATATTTAGTTTGAAATATAAAAATAAATTTCCAGTCTACAAAATCTGCCAACCTAAGAAAAAAATCATTTCTCCTATCATAGACATCTCAAATTCTTTCTGCATATCACTGACAAACTTCATGCTCAAGTCATCATCTCCTCCAAAGATAATATATCAACAAAGACTTCAACAATCAAGATGTTATCATTCTCAATCTTACAATATAGATTAGCATTCCCTTTATTAAATCCTAATTTTAGAAAATACTTATCCAATCTAGCATACTAGGCTCTAGGGTTTTGTTTCAATCCATAAAGAGATTTCTTCAATTTACATATCATGTATCCATCAAGTTTCTCAATGTAGACTTCTTCCTCAAGATCACCATTCAGAACAGATGACTTATATCTAATACACTTTGAAATATTTATAGGCAACATATGCAAGCAACAATCTAATAGCTTCAAGTATGGCTATCAGAGAAAAAGTCTCCTCATAATCAATTCCTTCTTTCTATGAATATCCTTTACATATAATCTTGCTTTATTTCTAACAACTTCACCAACTTCATTCAATTTATTCCTGAATACCCATTTAGTACCTATAAAATTTTTATTTTTAAGTTAAGAACAAGCTCCAATGTGTTATTATTTTCAATCTAATCTAATTCTTCTTCCATAGCTTTCATCCAATTTTCATCTTTGCAATCCTCAACAACATCTTTAGGTTCAATTTTAGAAATCAAACATATTGTTGGCATTGTATTGTAATTGATGTCAATCAGTAAGTATGTCAACTGGTATGCAAGATGTTGTTGTTACCATCATTAGATATTGTTGGCATGTTGATGTCAACTAGTATGGGATGTCAACTGGTATGTCTATCAATCGGTAAGCAAACAAACCTGATAAGTACAGTTCGAGCTAGTATGTTCTAACCGGTAGAATAGTGAAGTGCATGATATGAAGGTTAATTGGTTAGTATATATTGGTAGCATGTTCGGTCAGTGACTCAGTTTGAACCGACACAATCAAGTGAGCTCGATACTGACAGAGATGTCATGTGGACTCTAGGTGGAGAACATGCAGTGATAGGTGAATGGTGTGTTGATGAAGTAGTTGCTGACTAGGTCAGTATTAAATGGCAACTGCAAAAAACATGGATCAGTTGTAGAGGATTGCAGCTCAAAGCAAATCTAAGGGCATAGATTTTATTCTTTGGCATTATGATTGAAGCAGGATATTAGAAAAAGAAACTGCTAGATCATTTATTGCGATCGACAAAATCAAGATCGATGAACTGAGTCTAGATTGCTAAATATAGTAAACATTTATAGGATGAATAAAAAGAGGAAAGCGATTTTTGTTGAACTATTGTAGGTTGTCGATTCAAGAAGATGAAATTTGATTTGATATGGATCAAGGTCAATAAAGAAAACCCTAAGCGCATGAAGTTTGAGTTTCTATTTTGGCGGGAAAGCAAGAGTATAAGTGTGCATATCGTAGATCTAAGATATTTTATGCCTAATGAGAGATTTATGATAAAGTGAATCTCTACGATGTGAGAGTTGATCAATTTTAGTGTGATAGAAAAATATTGAAGTGACTGAGTATTGGAGAAGAACCGGTAAGATAAGTGTAACAGGCAAGGGTTGAGGTTACTGGTAAATAGTTGTAGAGGTCAACAATTTATTAAACTGGCAGTGTCTGAACCGTTAAGATAGTAGCAGAGAGTGAAGGAGAGCAGAGTGATTTTCAGAGAAGATCTGACAAGGCAAAAACTGAGTTGTAGAGGATTCAAATAGAAAGAACATAGGACCAGTGGAAGAGAAGCAGTGTGACAAAAAAGAGTTTAACCAGTAGAGATAATTGTTTCTAGGGGTTACAAAACTAATTTGTAATAGGTGTTTATCATTGTATTGATTTAAATCTCATTGTATTTCACTGAGGGGTTGGTGCTCCTTGATTTGGTACTCAAAATAGATTAGAGGTTGGTTCTCCTTTGGGTAGGTGCCCATAAATTGTTAGGGGTTGGTGCCCCTTGGGTTGGTGCCCTAAACATTGTAAAACTGTTATTTCATTGTGAGGCTGGATTGGAGCAGTAGATCTCCAACAACATTTCTCACTGAGGTTTTTCCCACATTGGGTTTTCCTCGTATATCTGGTGTTATGTGATGTTCTCTTGTGTGTGGTTTCTTGTTAGTTCTTTCATTATCCTACTGGTTGCACACATTGTTTGAAATTATTCATAATCACTAATTCACCCCCCTCTCAATGATATCTTGTGTTCTAGAATTGGTATCAGAGACTTAGGTTCCCGGTTGGTTAAAAAGATTTCTCTAGCTTGGGTAGATTATGGTTTAAGAACACAATGGAAAGGAATGAATCCTCATCCTCCAAAGCTCACATGTTTGATGGTACCAACTATGCCTTCTAGAGAAAAATAATGTAAACCTATATGTCCTATCTAGCTTTTGATGTTTGGATGTCAGTTGTTAATGGTTACTTTGTTCCTGCTAGTCCTCCTACTGATCCTGAAGCAAAAAGTAGTTATGACTACAATGCTAAAGCCATGAAGGCTAATATTAGTGGGATTTTTGATGATGTATCTTCAAAGGTGGATAGATGCAAATCTACAAAGAGCTTGTGGGATAGACTGAAGAAACTTTATGGCGAGGAACCTTGCACCACTGAATCAGATTGTGACAGCAAGAAGATTTATATAAAAGATGAATGTACAGTTGATAAAAGTAGATTAGTCAATCGTTGCAGTAGAGATGAAGAGGAATCTCATCTATTTATGGCATAAAAGACACAAAGTGAGATGCATACATCAAAGAATGATAATGAAACTCAATCTAAAATGCAAGATGTATTTGGCAGTGATGAAGAAGATGAAGAAGAAGCTGAAGGTGAGGTAGATCTTGAAGGAGAACTAGTGAGTGCACTTGATGAACTTAGTAAAGTGAGGAAATAATACAAAAAGTATAAGAATGCTGCTATAGAGGAACAAGATAGATTAAACAAATGTCTTCAAGAATCGGAACAAACTATTGCCAATCTAAAAGATCAAGTGGATGATGCTAATAGAATAAATGAAGGATCAACATTAGATTTTGATACCAAGAAGTGTAGGTGTAAAGAGTTGGAATCAGAAGTGGAAACAAAGGGAAAGGAATTTAAGAACCTAAAATATGAAATAGCAAAGCTCATAATAGAGCTTGAGAAGTGTCAAGATGAACTCAAACTAAGGAAGAAGTATGATGGTGGCACCAAAGCAGTGGATGAAATGTTGAGTAAATAAAAGTACTCAAAAGATACCATCAGATTAGGATGTGAGGTTGGAAAATGTTCTACCAATGAGAAATCATCAAAAAGTGACATAAATTTTGTCTCTTCAAATGATAATGGTAGTAGGAAAACTTTCACAGTCAGAAATGCTCCAAGGAAGAAAATTGACTTGACCACTACTGATAAAGTTTGAAGACTCAGACTTCTACAACAAAGAAGAATAATGCAGATCCAAAAGGAAAATTAAAGTTGAATGATGATGGTTGCATCAAAGACAAGAGTGCAAGAAATTATAGAAGACCTCCTGCTAGAAGAAGATCAAACAATGTTGTTGCACACAAAACTGATAATAGGAGAAGGCCAAGACATATGTTTGTTGTAAATGAGCATCCCAAGATTAGCAACAAAGGAAGAAGGAATGGAGAAAACAAGCTTGCAAGATCACCACATGTTTGGCATAATAAGTTTGTAAGTTATAATCTGTCCTTCTTTGGTTACTTCTTTTCATGTAAAGGATATGGTCATAGAAGTCATGAATGTAGAAAGAAGAATTTTCAATCATATGGTAGCCTCTACATGCACTCCCTCAAAAAAGATGCTAGGTGTAACAATCATACTCAATATGTAAGAAGTTATAAAGCATATGAGAATCAAAGACCTGGATGGAACAAAAGGAGAAGTGTTCACGCAAGATCAAGAAATCTATTGGTTTCAAAAGTTGGCATGAACATAGTATGTTACTACTGCAATAATTTTGGTCAACCTGCAAAATTTTGTAGAGAAAGGACTATTCAGCAAAAGAAAATTCATACTGCTCCAAAGACTGAAAATGAGAAAAGGAGAGAAATCAAGAAAGTATGGAGAATGAAGCAAGGCAATATGACCATGGGCAGGTACTGTGCATTCAATGCATAGGTGATGTCTCCTAAGGCTTAATGGAGATGCAGGACCTTAGGGGGAGTTACATATTGATCACATTATTCACCCCCCAAATTTGAAAAGGATAAATGTAAGGACATGTTGCTACTGGTATAAGGGAGAAGATGGATGGCAGTGTGTGTAGTTAGTTCCTTGGCTACACATCTACATGTGAGATGGATTACTGTTGCAAGTGTCGAAGTATAGTTAAAACTACAAAATGGTAGCATAAGCATTTGACTTAGGAAGATGGAGTTTAGTGGATAAAGTATTCCTATGGAGATATTGGTCCGGTATAGGGTTAACTAGAATTGCAGATTATGTGAGTCAATGTAATCTGGAATCATTGCAGTGATTCCTGTGGCTTGGACTGAGGAAATTATGTCTTAGGTGATACTAGAGAAGTATTGTGTGAAAATGTGTTGGTCTGGTAGTCGACCTTATGTGCATGTATCATTATGATTTAACTAGTTTGGTTTTTGACATGATGTTGATGTGTTTTAGCATTATGGTCATGCAAGATTATGTCACAAGGTTATGATGGATGCTATGAAAGAAGAGTTCTAACAGATTGAAAAGAACAAGATTTGGGAATTAGTTCCTAGACCAGTAGATAAAAATGCCATTGGTACTAAATGGTTCTACTGGAACAAGATGAATGAAGAAGTTAAGATTGTCAAGCATAAAGCAAGATTAGTGTGTAAAGGGTATTCTCAAGTAGGAGGTATAGAATTTGAAGAAGGACAGAGACACATTTTACTTCTTCAAGTGAAAGTAAAGAAAAATAGAGCTTTACAATTAGCAAAGCTACCGAGATGAAGACCTATGTTGAAGCTACTAGAAATTAGCTTGTGAACCAGAATGCTCAAACTATTGAACCGAAAGGCTCACTCATTGTACTAGAATGCAAATTCTAAAGGCAAGCCCAAGGTTGATAATGAAGGGTTCACTAAAGTCAATAATGTGAGTAGAAAATACCTAGTGAGACAAATATTTTTTGGTCCAAAGAGACAAGAATGGTATGTACACAAATTCCATGGTTACTGTTACCAGTGTAATAAGTTTGGACATAGAATTGTTGAGTGTAGTTTGATGCATAAGCCCCCTCGTAGTTTTCAAAGTAGAAATCCATTTGCTGCACTTTGAGAGATGAATTTTATTTGTTATCAAAGTAATGGGTTTAGTCATAAGAGTTATGAATGTAGGAGAAGTCAGTCGGTATCCTACAATAGTTTTTCAAGTTCATCTTTCAATGGCAATGTGAAATGCTATCATTGTCAAAATGTTGGCCACATTGCAAAGCATTGCAAAATCAAGACATCTAAGCAAAAGAAGTTTGTACTAGATCAGAGACTAGAAGCAAAATCAGAGCAGAAAATTGTAGTAGACAAGAAGAAGAAAGCCAACCTGGTTTGGGTTGAAAAGGATACAATAAGGCCGAATCAAGTCTGATTGTCCAAACTGCCCTGCATGCAGAAAGAAGAAATTTATGGGTAGTTGACAATGGTTGTTCCAATCACATGACCAAAGATAAAAAGAAGTTCATCAAGCTTGAAGATTGGAATGGAGGTTTAGTGAGGTTTGGAGGCAATAAGGATATCTTGTGTAAAGAGTTTGCTGATCAGATGCAATCAGAGTTTGAGATGTCAATGCTTGGAGAGCTGTCATATTTTCTTGGTTTGCAAATTTCACAGCAAGATAAAGGAATATTTATCTCTCAAACCAAGTATGCCAAAGATATGTTGAAGGAATATCACATGGAAGACAACAAGCTGATAAGTACCCCCATGGTAACTGGATGCAAGTTGAGCAAGGTTGATGAGCCACCGAAAGTGGATTAGACCCTGTATAGATCCATGATTGGTAGTTTGTTATACCTTACTGCCTCAAGACTGGATATAGTGCAGGCAGTATGTATGGTGGCAATATTCAAGCTACACCTAAACAATCAAATGAGAATGCAGTTAGAAGAATATTTAGGTACCTACAAGGAACACTTAATTATGGCTTATGGTATCCAAATCAAGGAGATTTCACTTTATAGGCCTACACTAATGTTGATTGGGTAGGCTCCATTGATGACCAGAAAAGCACAAGTGTTGGCACAATCTTTTTAGGTGACCGATTAGTTTCATGGCACAACAAGAAGTAGTATTCAGTCTCCTTATCTACTATTGAGGTAGAATATATTGTTGGTGCTACATGTTGTTCTCAAGTGTTATGGATGAAGCAAATTCTCACAGACATTGAGATAGAAATATCTGACCCCATTTCAATCTGGTGTGATAACTCAAGTGAAATCAACATTTCAAAGAATCCGGTTATGCACTCAAGGACAAAACACATTATTATCAAATACCATTTTCTTAGAGAAAAGGTTGCAGAGCAAGAAGTGAAGGTAGAATATGTTCCTACAAGTGAACAAGTTACTGATATCTTCACAAAACCTCTATCGGTAAACACATTTGAGTATCTAAGACATAAGTTAGGAGATTTCTCACCAGCTTTATGCACTTAAATGTGTATGGAGTTTTGTGGTTCAAGGGGAGTTCATAGCCATACAATTTTTACTCTTGGACCATATCTTAGACATAGGGGGAGATCAAATGTCTATATAATAGTTCTGACTAGTTTGAAGCTTTGGGAAGTTGTCTATTCAATTTGTTTATCTACCATAGTTGTCATCAGCTTGACCAGGAAGTTAACTTCATAGGAGGAGAACTTGATCATCAATCCTTGTTTGTGAGTTTTATAGTTTTCTATTCAATTTGTCTATCTACAAAAGTCGCAATTGGTCTATTAGGAGATAGGGTAGAGTAGTCTGGCCTACCAGAAATTTATGTTTGAGCCCTTTGTCATTGTTGTCAAAGGGGGAGAAAGAACGCAGTTGGAGATAGTGCATATTGTGAGTCCAGGTTGTGGAGGTTAACCCGATAATATGTGTGTTGACATCAAGGACAAAGGGGGAGATTGTTGGCATTGTATTGTCATTGTGGGAATTCATAGCTATACATTTTTTACTCTTGGACCATATCCTAGACACAGGGGGAGATCAGATGTTTGTATGGTAGTTCCGGCTGGTTTGAAGCTTTGGGAAGTTGTCTATTCAATTTGTTTATCTACAAAAGTTACCATCAACTTGAGCTAGAAGTTAACTTCACAGGAGGAGAACTTGATCATCAATCCTCATTTGAGAGTTTATAGTTGTCTATTCAATTTGTCTATCTACAAAAGTCACAATTGGCCTACCGGGAGACATGGTAGAGTAGTCTGGCCTACCAAAAATTTATGTTTGAGCCCTTTGTCATTGTTGTCAAAGGGGAGAAAGAACACACTTGGAGATAGTGCATATTGTGAGTCTGGGTTATGGGATAGTGCATATCATGGGTCCGGGTTGTGGAGGTTAACCCGATAATATGTGTGTTGACATCAATGCCAAAGGGGGAGATTGTTGGCATTGTATTGTCATTGATGTCAACCAATGAGTATTTCAATCGATATGTAAGATGTTGTTATCAATATTAGATATTGTTGGCATGTTGATGTCAACTAGTATGTCTATCAATCGGTAATCAAGAAAACCCGGTAAGTGCGGTCTGAGATAGCATGTTTTAACTGACAGAATAGTGAAGTGCATGATATGAAGGTTAACCGGTTAGTGTATACTAGTAGCATGTTCAGTTAGTGATTGAATTTGAACCAACACAATCAAGTGAGATGGATGATGACAGATATGTCACATGGACTCCAGGTGGTGAACATGCAGTGGTAGGTGAATGGTGCATCGGTGAGGTAGTTGCCGACTAGGTCGGTATTAAATGTCAACTATGAAAAACATGGATCGGTTGCAGAGGATTGTGGCTCAAAGTAGATCGAAGGGAAAATATTTTATTCTTTGACATTATGATCAAAGCAAGATATCTTATTGTCTTCCTGATCTGGAGAAGGAAACTGCTAGATCATTTATTGTGATCGACAAAATCAAGATCGATGATCAGAGTCCATTTTTCTAAATATACTAAATGTTTATAGGAAGAATAAAAAGAGGACAAATATTTTTGCTGAACTATTGCAGGTTGTCGATTCAAGAAGATGAGATCTGATTTGATACAGATCAAGGTCGGTGAATAAAACCCTAAGCACGTGAAGTTTGAGTTTTTGTTTTGGTGAGAAAGCAATAGTATAAATGTGCAGATCATAGATATAAGATATTTGATGTTGGATGAGATATTTATGATAAAGTGAATCTCTACGAGGCAAGATTTGATTAGTTTGAGTGTGATAGAAAAATATTGAAGTGACTGAGTGTTGGAGAAGAACCGATAAGATAAGTGTAATAGGCAAGGGTCAAGGTTACCGGTAAATAGTTGAAGAGGTTAATTGTTTATTAAACTAGCAGTGTTTGAACCGGTAAGACTATTGGCCATTTGATGGAATTGATTATGTGTTGCATTGATGTTTTTTTATTCATACCAACACTAGCTATTTGGATGCTTTACTAGTACCCTTCTGGTCCCAGTAGGTTGAGTGGTTTCTGGTTGATTTGGATCTACAATGATCCAATAGGGTCTGATATAGTTTGGTAATGGAATTGTCTTGTTCATGATACTCATGCTCATATTTGGTCAATTAGTTTTGGTCTGGTGATCAGATGCTATCATGATTGCTTAGAAGCTTGGCTTCTAGTTCTGGCCAGGGTTTCAATGACAAAGATTTTGATGAATATCTTTGATTAATTGTATAACTAGTGTTGGTGTAGCTTCTAGTGAAGTTCTAGGATGTTGTTGGTGATCATGTTCGAAACTTGGTGGATGGAGATCATTGTTGTAGCATGTGGACCTATACTGGGTCCCGGTTGATCTAGGTTATGGACTGGCTTTAATGTAACGTGTGTATTGGACCTCTTGATGTATTTCCAGGATGTCTTATGTGTTGGATATTTTTTGTTTGGTCTAAAGGCGACATGGCTTGTAATTATGTAATTGGTTTATTATCTGGTGGATGACCTAATTTTTTATGGTCGAGGGTTTGCATATATAGATGTAAGATCTCATTGTAGATCATCATGGTTATGTTAGAGGTCATGGTCAAGGAATGTAATGTGCAAATAATGTAATAGCATTCAGGCAACAGATTTGGTTGATCTGTGGAGATCAAATTGGGTTTATGTAAGAGGATTTAGTCCTCCAATATTGAGCTTAATCAGAACTGTCCTCAGGCATAGGAGATGATATCTTTTGCAGTTCAACACTTCTCCAAATTATAGTCTAGATTTCTATGTAGTCAGTGAGGCTCCTTTTGTGATGAGAAGTGCGCTCTAAGCTATTGGCCTTCCTATAAGTGTAGGCCCCTCAATTGTAATTCACATAATTATTGCACAAGTATTATCTGACTGTGGGTAGGCTTCCCACCGTAGTTTTCCCCTTTACTGTGTTTTCCACGTACAAATCTTGGTGTCATATGGATGGAATTTATTCTGTGATTATTGTTTATGCTTAATTGGTTTAACTGCTATTCCAATATTGATGTTTTGGGTTTCGGTATTAAAGTTTAAATTGCTAATGGTTTCGGTAATCTTAGACAACTTATTCAACCCCCCCTCTCAGTTGTCTTATGGTTATTTGAACTATCTAACAATTGGTATCAGAGCTTTGGTCCTCTCTGCAGAAATCTTAACCACTTGAGGAAGATCCTATGGCAACTAATAGTTCAAGTTCATCCAGTTCTTCTGGAGCTATCTTTCAGAGGGATATTCCAAGGCTTGATGGAACAAATTACATAGTATGAAAGATTCAGATGGAGACTCATCTGAGATATCTTGACAAGGAGATTTGGGAGATCACATAGAATGGTGTCACACCTTATAATCTAGGATCTGGCAATCCTCCTCTGGCAAACCTTGACAAGGAGCTTGAGAATGATTGTAGAGCAAGAGAATCCCTCTTGTGTGCACTTTTTGATCAACACATAATGGGATTAACCGACAAATCATCTGGAAAGCCTATATGAGATAAGTTGGAGACTCTTAATGAAGGTGACCCTAAAGTAAATATTGCTGAACTTGATGGTTACTGGGTGAGATATGAAAACCTAAAGATGGAAGAAGATGAAAGGATTACTACATTCATGGAAAGGGTAAATGAGATTGTTATGGGAATTCAATGTTGTGGTGAAAATCTGAGCGAAGATGAAATTGTTTATAAAGTCCTGAGAGCCCTACCACTGGCTTATAAAATGAAGGCTACTACTATTAATGAGTTGAGAACAATGGCTAATACACCTGTCAATAGAGATAATTTGGTTGGGAAACTATCTTCTTTTGACCTTGAAGAATTTGGACCTTCTGGAGCTGTGAAGACTGAACCTTCTTTTCATGCATCTACATCTACAACTGGTAAGCAAGATTGGAAAGCTTTTTATGCAAAGGAATTGGAAGATATGAAGAGAGAATATGATGATTTTGAGAAACTTGAAGCACTATTTGCTAGAAGAGTACCTAAAGGACCGATAGGAAGTAAGTATGAAGGAAAACACCTTTTAAATGTTTTGCATGTAATAAGATTGGTCATTTTGCATCTAGATGTCCTGAAAGGAATTTAAGATTTGAAGGAAGAGTTAGAAGATCATTTAAGCCTAACCCTGGATATCAAAACAAGTACAAGTACAAGAAAAATAGAGAAAAATCATGCTACATAGCGGATAAGGAAGGCATTATTGATTATGATGATGAACCAACATAAGACTCTGCTAGTGGTTCCAACAATAGGAAGGAATGGGTGTTCCTGGCTATCAAGGAAGATGATCTGACACTAGAAGAGAATGTACCTAAAGAGAAGGCACTTGCTGCTAAAATTGAAGACAAAGATGAATGGGTAATTGACAGTGGTTGTTCACATCATATGACTAGAGATAAAGGGAAGTTTTTGTCTTTGTAAGAATTTGATGGCGATCTAGTTAGATTTGGAGATGACAAAGCATGTATGATCAAAGGAAAAAGAACTATATCATTGGATGGTAAGAACAATACTGACAATGTTTATTATGTTGAAGGTTTAAGGCATAATCTTTTGAGTGTAGGATAGTTGGTAGATAAGGGATTTCAATTACAATTCAAGGATGAAAAATGCAAAATCATTAACAGATCTGGTTTGGAGATTGCAACCGGTACATTGACAAAAGGTAATATATTTCATTTGAACGTGAGAAGACATGTTTGATTACATAGATTGATGAGAGTTGGATATGGCATAAAAGGTTGTGTCATGTGAATTTTTATTGCATTATGAAGATTAGTTCAACTAAGGAAGTTAGGGATATACCTAAGATTATGAAGCCCTATAATCTGGTATGTAAAGAATGTCAAATGGGTAAACAGGTCAGAACCTCTTTTAGAAGTATACAAGATAAATCAAATGATGTTATTGATCTTATTCATATTGATTTGTGTGGCCCTGCTAGAGTTAAAAGTTTTCAAGGTGATAGATATTTCATGCTGATCATTGATGATTATTCTAGAATGATGTGGGTTACTTTTCTTAAGAAGAAATCTGAAGCATTTGAAAAGTTTAAAATGTTTAAGGCTAAAGTGGAAACTGAGACAAGATTGAAGATTAAATGTTTGAGGTTAGATCATGGTGGATAATTCACATGCGATGAGTTTAATAATTTTTTTGAAAAGCATGGTATAAGAAGACAATTTTCTACTCCCTGGACACCTCAGTAGAATGGGGTTGTGGAAAGGAAGAACAAAACTATCTTGGATGCTACTAGAACAATGATGATGGAAGCTAGTCTACCTCATATCTACTAGAGAGAACCAATGAGCACAATGGTCTATACATTCAACAGAGTACAACTCAAAAGAGAAACCGATAAGACACCTTATGAATTATGGTTTGGCAATACACCTACAATTAAGTATTTCAGAATTTTTGGTAGTAAATGTTATATCAGGAGAGATGATATCATTGGGAAATTTCATCCTAGATGTGATGAATGTTAGTATTCCCAAAGATACTGAGAGGGGGGGTGAATCAGTATCTAATCAGTTAATGGATTTTCTAAACTTATTAAATGAATTGCATGCCAAAATAGTGTACCGGTAAACCAAAATTAATGCAGTAAATAAGATCAGTAAACACAACATAGAAAGTACACCATAACACAATATTTTTAACAAGGAAACCTAGTGTGGGAAAAACCTTGGTGGGATTTGTGACCCACAATATTCGCTCATTGGTCAATAAGTGAATATTATTGATACAATAGGGGTCTGCACATGCAGGAAGGCCAACTGCCTAAAGCTCACTGCTTAAATACAAAAAGGGAAGTCTCACTGACTTACAAAAGTGGATTATGTAAATCCAATGTCATGTACTACTTCGGTTCAGCATCTGCTATGCCAGGTTCAGTACTAGTTTAAGCTCATACAACTTCCAAAACCCTATTCCAAGGTCTGCCTTAATATTCGCATCTGCCTATTACATTCCTTCCATATATTTCCCACCTTACAAATGATTTACAAGATCTCATACTTATATGAGTCCTAATACAATTCGCCTTGTCGGCTTACAAAAATATTTTACAATTAAATACAAAATACAATAAACAAAATCCTGTCGGCCATGGTGTCGGTAAACATCTTTGCCGTTGTTGCTACCGATGTCTGTGCCTGTGCCGGTGTTTGCTAGTGCCATAGGATTGTAAGGTTGCCATCAATGACAATACCTTCAATCATCTACAATTTCTCATTGGAGTGTACATTTGCCAACAATCTCCCCCTTTGGCATTGATGGCAACACTCATGAGAAAAAGCCAAAAATTATATCCAAAAGTGTTGTCCAAAACTGTCTTACTAAAAACTGTCAATGTGTGCTCCCCCTGAGTAGATGATCTCTTCTGTCATACATTTTTCTCATCCTTATTCCTTTTTCTCATCCTCTACTACTCCCCCTTTGGCATCAATGACAAAGGTTGTCATTCAATGTCAATTGAGTGTAGTTCCTGTTATGATCCCTGTAACCGGTGGGTTATAAAAGCAACATTCAGACTATTGTAGAATCTTTCATTGTCCTTTAGTGCTGCTTCAGTCCTCTAGATTGTACCGATGAGTAAGTGCATTTTCTCTTCTGGTGTCTTAAGTCCTAGAACAAGGGCCTAATAAATCTCTTTTCTCAAAGAGATGAGGATATCTAGTTTAGGACCTAGCCTACACTTCAGTTCCTTTGCCTTAAACCTTAATCTCTCTTTATCTTTTTCAATTTTTTTCAATTTTCTCTTCAAAGCCGGTAATTTCTTGTTCTACTACCAATATTGAGTCTAATGAACCTATTAAATTGTCAGCAATATCATTGATTTCCTTTTGTGCTTTGTTGATCTCTTTATCTAAATCTTCTGTCAAAATGTTTGTTTTACATGTGTCTCTGTACAATTTCTTGAAGTCCAAAATTGTCTTACCTAGTGCCAGTAATAATGTATCCATATGTTCCTTACTCTTCTTTGTTGTCTCCTCAAAGAATTTTTCTTTCTCTTTATTCATTTTCTCTATGAAAGTCTCCTCATTGATTTGATCAATTGTTAGAAGATTGTCAGTTATGTACTTAGACAATGTGTCTAATTGGCCTAAAGAATCTTTATTCTCTATGTTACACTTGGGTGTAATCATCTTCAAAATTGGTATGGTGTCATCAATAGCCTTATATGCTAGTGCATTACAATCTGTTATTTTCTTAATTAAATCTAATAATACCTCTGTCACATTGGTTGGTCTAAATTCAGTCATGGAGGTTCTGGATGACTATCCAACTACCTTCACAATTTGTAATCCTTCAGTGGTAGTAATAGTTTTTCTTTCCTCTTTCTCTAGAGGGTCAATTTGTGTCTGCATTTCAACTACCAAAGGTTTAGGTTTTTTAGTTGTAGCCAATGGCACTATCTCTGTATGTACCTATGAATGAACCTGTTGCTTTACTTGTTTCTTTGTATGTCTCTCTGCATGTTTCTCTGTGCTCTCTACTAATGGTTTCTCTAATGGTACCTCTGATGATTTTACAGTGGTATCCACTGTCAGTTTTTTTGTTTACACCTTAGTACTATCCACTGTCAGTGACTTAGTAGATACATCAGTATGTATACTAATGATATCTTCCTTTCCTGTATCCGAGGAATCAGTTGCCTATTCAATTTGTTGTTCAGTCCCAATTGCAATGTTTCCAACTATATTCTCCATAATTGTCTCAACTGTAGTGTCATCTATCAGTGGCTCAGTTGCCAAATCTCTCTCTCACTTGTTTCCTTATCAACCACAATGTTCACTTCCTGTGTGTCAATATTCATTGTACATAGCACCTTAGAATCAAGATTTGTGTCCTCATGTGGTGTTTCCATACTCTTTGTTTCTGGTGGTGTATCAACATTTTGTGTCAGTGGAGTATCAGAAAGAGGTGGGGGTAAGTTATCTGTTATCTTTATACTCAGAGGACCACCTACTTTACCTTTCCCCTTATCCTTATAATTTTCTTTTTGATAGACTTTAAAGGTCTTTGGTCTCTTAAGCTCTTCTTGTTTCTCTTTCTCAACAAAGAATATATCCCATTTATCTGTTGTCTCTTCTGATATCTCATTAACTCTACCATCCATTAGTGCTACATGTCGGTGACTAGTTGAAAATATAGTCCGGTTGGCCTCACTTATCAATTCATCAATTTCTTCTATTGAATTTATTGGGTGAACTGCAAGTAGTTTTTCTATCTTCATCTTTTTATCCAATTCAACAATTGTTTCTCTCCTTGCTTCTAACCTTCTATACAACTCATTTGGTAAATCATCTACAACCTCAATCAAAAATTTGTTGTAGATATCCAAGTGTAGGATAACACTGTTTTCAATGCTTTCCTTTTCATCACTGTTAAAAGTATCATACAACTTGCTAATGTTTGATAAGTTACCATTTTCCGTTATCTCATTCAAAAGGTTTTCAAGTGGAGGAACAACTTGTTTTTCTTTTCTTTTCTTTGGTGTTAACTTCTTTGCTAGAGGCCTAACTACCTGTTGTTTCTGTCTTGTTCTCTTAGGTGTAGGAGCGGGTACCGGTGAAGGTTTCCTTTTCCTTACTACCCTTTTAAACTCTACTAGTATTTCAATGTCAGAGGAGGTACCAACCAGTGAAAGATGTGTTTTTGGTTGTAATCCTTCCAAGTCACTCTCCTTAATAGCAGTTTTATTCAATACATCTTCCTTGATTGCTTTTGCCTACCTTGTTCCTTTCTAACTATTTGTTCAGTTTTCTTTATTCTTTTCTGAGATTGAATACTACTTTCAATTGTTTATGCATTTCCAAATACTTCTTCAGTTGGTTCTTTAGGAGATTCTAAGAGGGCTTTTGCATAAGTTTCAATTATGTTCTCATCTACCTCATATCCCATTTTCGTAACCCAAATAGTCCTTGGGACTACTTCCTCCATCCAAATTTCATCTTTCTTAATTACAAAGCATATCTCCTTTTGATATTTGTCAACAATAGATTGAGATAGCCTTATCCTAGTTTTCATTCTATCCTTCATTGTTTGAAAGTGTTCATTTATGTTCTTTTCTCTGTCATCTCCCATGTTGTTCAGTATGTCCAGTAGTTGTTTTCCTACCGGTATGTCAAAACCAAAATCCTTTCTACCAATACCGGGTACTTCCTTGGTAATATACAACATTAAACACACAAGTATGTTGCCAAATCTGAAAGTCCCTTTCTTGTCCCCTTTGATCTTCTTCAAATTACCTATTAGTTCATCCTTCAACCACTTGCATATGTCAATATTTGCATTGTTGTTTACCATGTCATAGGCACTCTTGATACATAAGCTAGAAATGGAGTTTAATCTATTAGCATGTGTAACTTTGTATCCAATAATCATGCTGATGAACCTTACGTTGATATCCTTTACATCATTTACTCTCAAGGATCTCTTGCTAAAGGTTGCACCGGTTAGGGTCATTACAGTGTCATTTGGAACCCTTTTAGTCTTTTCAGGCCTACTACCAGTGGAAGGTAAGCCTATCACTACCCTAAGTGCTTCTTTAGTTATCTTGTGAATTGAATCCAACCAAAAGAACTCCCCATGAACTCTTCTTAACATAGTCCTTATAACATCCTTTGGAAAATCAAGGATACTAAGAATCTCCACAAAACCTAGGGTTTCAACTATCTTATGTTCCGGTTTAACATTTCCATTTACATCACATATAATAGTCATGTACATGTTTTTAATTTCATCATCTCCTAGTTCTTCTATATGATAATGTATTTAAATTCTAGGGTCTTGAGTATATACAACTCCTTTAGGTATTTTTGAGAATGCTCCTAGGGTATCATATTTCTTTGCAATTCGGGAATAATCTTAAATACAAGTCTAGGGCACTTAACAACTTCAATTACAGTAGGGTTTGTAATGAATTCAGGTGCAGAGGAGGAATCCATTGTTATAAATACCCTAATCTGCCTTTAGGTATGAGTGCTTGAATGATTTGCTTCACTTCTTATTATGGATGCCTTCGCTCAAGATTTTTGTGCTCTCAGGAAATTTGAATGCTCGGTGAATGAAAAAGAGCCAAAAGTACTTGCTTTCTAATGTAATTTCCTTCAACTACCACATTAAATGCCTGTCGGTTAAGTGAAACTTAACACATCTGCCAGTAAAGAAGTATTTCAACTTCTCACCATCAACCGAGGGTAAATTAGCATGTTTTTCAATTCATTGCCATACCCCCAAAAGGTTTCTTTTCAGTTAGATGAAGAGTCTCCTGCCAGTGGAGTGATACTCTGTTCTACCGGTGAAGGAATAGCTTCATTAACATTCATATCTGACTTTCTAATCCATTGTTTTGAAAATTATTTCTTTACTTTCTTCAACCTTTTCTTTACCTTTCAAACTGGGTCCTTTGTTATTTGTCGGTGATGCCTTACTTCTACAAAATTTTGCAATATGTCCAATCTTGTTACAAGCATAACAAGTCACATTGTTTTTCTGAATAGCTTTTCCATATCCTATGCCAGTATGTGTTCTGCATTGATTAGATAGGTGTCCAAATCTTCCACAAACATAACATCTTACATTCATTTTGCAGTTTTCTGAATTATGCCCAACTTTGTTGCATTTAGAACATTGACCAGTGGGTGCATTGGTGTTCTGATAGTTTATAGATCTACACTGATGTTCTCTATGACCATACTTGTTACAGTTAAAGTATTTTCCATTAAATTTGTAGGCATTAGGTTGTCTTACCAGTTTGTTGTGATCATGATTGTTTGCAGTACCGGAGCTTTCACCAACTTCAAAGCCAAGGCCATTAGTATCTCCATTAGGTTTCTGATTTTTCAACATGTCATCAAGTTCTTCTGAACTTTTCTTGAATTTCTCCTTGTGTTGATTTGCAGTAGCCAACTCATTTTGTAAGACATCTTTCTATCTCATGAGTTCAGTTTTATCATGCTCCAAGTGAATTATATATGTCTTCAACATATCATTTTCATGACTGAATCTTAGATTTTCATTTCTAGCATCATTGATTCTCCTACCCAAGTCATCTTCATTCTTCTTTCGGTCTTCAATGTCTTTACAAAACCTCATAGTTATATCTTGCATCTCATTCCTCAAGGCCATATTATCCTGCTTCATCTTGCTTACAAGATCATTAAGAGTTTCTTTTTCATCATCATCACTCTGTATCTTCTCATGAAGTTCTATTCTTTTGTTCCTAGCAATAGTGAGTTTTTCTTGAAGTCCTTGAATGATTTCCTATGTAGCCTTCAGATCATCTTCAAGTTTTATATTCTTCAATTTTTTTGCATCATAATCTGCAAGAGTTGTTTCCAACTACTTGCTCAAGCTTTCCATCTGTACCGGTGTCAGAATCTTCCTCAAGCTATTAGGATTTTGAAAATAGAAGACCAGGCTCTGATACTAATTGTTAGGATTCCCAAAGATACTGAGAAGGGGGGGTGAATCAGTATCTAACCGGTTAATGGATTTTCTAAACTTATTAAATGAATTTCATGCCAAAACAGTGTACCGGTAAACCATAAATAATGCAGTAAATAAGATTAGTAAACACAACATAGAAAGAACACCATAACACAATATTTTTAACGAGGAAACCTGGTGTGGGAAAAACCTCGGTGGTATTTGTGACCCACAATATTCGCTCATTGTCTAATAAGTGAATATTACTGATACAATAGGGGCCTGCACATGCAGGAAGGCCAACTGCATAAAGCTCACTGCTTAAATACAAAAAGGGAAGTCTCACTGACTTACAAAAGTGGATTATGTAAATCCAATTTCATGTACTACTTTGGTTCAACATCTTAAATGCCAGGTTCAGTACCGGTTTAAGCTCATACAACTTCCCAAACCCTATTCCAAGGTTTGCCTTAATATTCGCATTTTCCTATTACATTCCTTCCATATATTTCACACCTTACAAATGATTTACAAGATCTCATACTTATATGAGTCCTAATACAATTCGCCTTGTCGGCTTATAAAAAGATTTTATAATTAAATACAAAATACAATAAACAAAATCCTATCAGCCATGGTGTTGGTAAACATCTTTGTCGTTGCCGCTGCCAGTGTCTATGCCTCTGTCAGTGTCTATTGGTTCCATAGGATTGTAAGGTTTCCATCAATGACAATACCTTCAATCATCTACAATTTCTCATTGGCGTGCGCATTTTTGAACAATGAAGGCATTTTTATTGGTTATTCTAATGAAAGCAAAGCATATAGATGTTATAACAAGAGATTGCAGAGAATTGTGGATAGTGCTAATGTCAAAGTAGATGAGCTAAACATAAGTCAAATTAGAGTTTATGGGAAGGAACCGACAGTGGAAATTATTATATTTGAACTGATAGCACCTTTACCAGAATAGAGTGTTGAACTAGTTACTCTGACAGTATCAAAGAATTCTACAGTAACTGAAGAACAGGGAAGAGGAACAAAAAGTCAAAAGACTCCTAGGTATGTGAGATTGAATAATTCATAAGATCAAATCATTGGGGATAAGAGCAATGGAGTGATGACAAGAAATAGACTGGTAACTAATAAGGTATTTTTAATTTCACAAGTTGAACCGATATCAGTAATTGAGGCATGTAAAGATGAATATTGGTTGAAAGCTATGGAAGAAGAATTAGATCAGATTGAGAAAAATAACACATGGACCTTGGTTCCCCGGCCTAAAAATAAAAATGTTATTGGAACTAAATGGGTTTTTAGGAATAAATTGAATGAGGATGGTCAAGTTATAAGGAATAAGGCTAGATTGGTTTGTAAAGGATACTCTCAGAAGGAAGGAATTGATTATGGAGAGAGTTTTGCACCTGTAGCTAGGATTGAAGTTGTAAGATTATTTCTTTCCTATGCGGCTTATAAAAACTACAAGGTTTATTAGACGGATGTTAAATGTGCATTTTTGAATGGGTTTCTTGATGAGGAAGTTTATATTGAGCAACTTGGTGGTTTTTCACTATAAGATGATACAAATATGGTTTGCAGATTAAGGAAAGCTTTATATGGATTAAAACAAGCACCTAGAGCTTGGTATGCAAGGTTGGATAAATATCTTTTGAAGCTTGGTTTTACTAAGGGAAGTGATGACAATAATTTATATTATAAGATCATTGATGATGATATATTGATTATTGAAGTATTTGTTGATGACATTATTTTTGGAGGTGAAGATAAGTTATGCATAGAATTTTCTAAGAATATGGAGAAAGAATTTGAGATGTCTATGATTGGTGAGATCAAATTTTTCTTAGGTTTGCAGATTACTCAGACTAACAAATTTATTTTTATCTTTCAAGCTAAATATGCTAAGGAATTGTTGAAGAAATTTGGTATGGGAGATTCTAAACCGGTAAGTACTCCTATGGTTACAAGTGAGAAATTGACAAGAAAAGATGTTTATGCACCGGTAAATCCTACAAGATACAAATCTATGATTGGAGGTCTGCTTTATTTGACTCAGATTAGGCCTGACATTATGAATTTTATTTGTATTGTTTCAAGATTTCAGAGTGATCCTAGAGAAAATTATGAGATTGTGGTGAAAAGGATTTTTAGATACTTGCAAGGTACATCAAAATATGGCTTGTGGTGCCCTAAGGATGATAAATTTACTTTATGTTCATATCCAGATGCTGATTGGGCTAGAGATGTTGATGACCAGAAAAGTACTTCTCGTGGATCTTTCTTTCTTGGAAAGAAGTTGGTTTCATGGATCGGCAATAAACAGTCATGTACTTCTTTATCTACTACTAAATCTGAGTATGTTGTTGTTGCTACTAACTGTACACAAGTTTTATGGATGAAGCAAATGTTGAAGGATATAAAGGTGGATTGTGATGCACCGGTAGTTATTCACTGTGATAACTCTACTTCTATTGATATATCAAAGAATCCATTATTTCATTCTAAAACAAAGCACATATCTATCAAGTATAACTTTTTGAAGGAAAAAGTGGAAGAAAATGAAGTTAGACTAGTTTATGTGAACACTAAAGAGTAGATTGTAGATATTTTCACTAAACCTTTGCCTAAGGAATCATTTGAGTACCAAAGAGATAGATTGGGAGTTTTTGCCCCTTTGTTAGAGACCTTATTGATGTAGTTTGGCATTAGTCTGACATTCATTATCAGAGATACTATTCATTTTGGCACTGATGTGGGATGCTACTTCTTAGGGGGAGTAGTCATCTTTGTGATTCAGTGGTTTATGATCTTGCTTTGATATTTTTGTCAAATTTCTAGCATTGATGTCAAAGGAGAAGAGATGTTGATGTGAAAAAGAAAAATCATTGGGGGAGAAATATGAATAAGAAAAGTAAAAGGGAGAGATATTGACATTCAGAGTTATATGTGGGAGATTTTTGGCTGTCTTTCATCGGGGGAGACTTGTTTGGCATTTCTTGGTACTTAGATGTTTTTCACATCTAGTGTTGCCATCAATGCCAAAGGGGGATATTTTTGGCCATTTGGTGGAATTGATTATGTGTTGCATTGATGTTTTGTCATTGATGCCAACACTAGTTGTTTGGATGCTTTATTGACACCCTTTTGGTTCCGGTGGGTTGAGTGGTTTCTGGTTGATTTGGATTCGACATGATCCGGTAGCCTCCAGTATAGTTTGGTGATGGAATTGGCTTGTTCATGATACTTGTGCTCATATTTGGTCAGTTGGTTTTGGTCTGGTCTTCTTGCTTAGAAGCTTGGCTTCTGGTTCTGGCGAGGGTTTCACCGACAGAGCTTTTGATGAAGATCTTTGATGAATTGCATAAGTGGTGCTGGTGCAACTTCTGGTAAAGTTCCAGGATGTTGTTGGTGATCATGTTCGAGACTTGGTGGATGGAGATCATTTCTATAGCATGTGGACCTATACTAGGTCCCGGTTGATCTAGGTTATGGACTGACTTTAACGTAACGTGTGGATTGTATTGGGTCTCAAATCAACAGATTGGATAGGTTCTAAGGAAATGCCAACTCCTATGATCAAACCCTCCAATTGACTTGGCCAACATATAGAGTGAACCTATTTGGTTGCTAACTCTCTCACTTTAGGCTCTGCAGGACCTAGGCGGGTATACCTATTCACTAAATGTCTCCAATTACCAATGCTTTTTATAGCAGATTTATTATCCTAATCTGATATATCCTGATCTTGAAATGGCATGAGTTCCTTGAATGGAGATATAGCAGATGAGTTCAAGATTGTTGTTTGTAATAACTGTTTGCTTTATGTTTCTTAATTACTTCTATTGCTTATCAAAATAATCAATTATGAATGAAATGATGAGTGCAACTTGTAATTTAGCCAGTGCCTTCTTCGCTGTTTGGGTTACAGAGTCATTACACTTTTCTTTAGGACTTATGGTGCGAACCTATGAGACCGTTTTTTAATTCATCCCTTTATGAACTTGTCAGTTATTATTTCTTTTGGAACCAAATGAATGCTTATATCATATGCTGATTGAGTGAATTTAACCCTACCCTTAAGGGACCAGTCAATTAAGCTTTGCAAGGAACAATCACAATCCGCAAGCAAAACTTTCGTTGCAACATTATAATATAAAACATAGATCTGATCTTAAGAACATGAATAACCTTATCTTATCAGACAATATCACAGACGATTGCCAAAAGAAAATGAAATGATCCACAACACATATGCAGAGAAATAGCTGATCAAAATTTGTATTCCATTATAGTTTGTATACAGAAGACTTACAGGCTGTCATCTATCGCTATCTTCATCTTATCTAATCACTATCGCCTCACATTACAAAAATCATTCTCATATATATATGAGGATGAAGGCCTTTCATGAAGAGACACGACCTTTCAAAATATTAATCGTTAATTTGAGTATTTCTAAACTTAAGCAAAAAGAGATTTAGGAGTCCCAAATGATGAATGTAATCATTGTCTTTGAAGGTTTTGATTCGAGGAGTCTATTTCTTCAATTCATCCCCCAACGACAGATACTTGAATATTATCTGGTTGACAGTAGGGGCCATATCCTTACTTCGATCTATCTCTGACAAGGCCCAATCTTTAACGCTGGTGAGCTCTTTTCGCAAATCCTCCAGGGATATCACTTCTCCTTCTTTGTAAACGGAGGGCATTCCAATAGGTTTCTCATCATCCAATTCCTTCAAGTCTCTCCTCAGCGTATCCTCAAGTTTGACATGATTCTCCATATACGCAGTCCCCTCAGCTTTTTCCTCTGGCGTCAAGGCATCGACATTATTCAGTACTTCATGCAATCGTGCTTTTAACCTCTCATGCTCTATTAACACTTTTATCGTTCCATTATATACTTTCCAATATGGTTCAACCTGCAAGAGCATGGTGTTAAACCGATGTCCTATGATGTCATTGACCAGTCTGTCCATCCTTTGTTCGATACCTTCTGCGCGTTTATTGGCCTTCTCTACTTGATACTTCCAGTACAGAGCATCAAAGACATCGTCCAAGCTACGTCCCGCGGGGTATGAGGTGTATTCGCTGATAGGAGTCCCTGTTTCTAGTTGCAATACTTTTGCCTGCAACTTTTGATTCTCCTCTTTAGATTTTTCATATAACCCCTTATATGTGATGTTCTCTCTGACCAAAAACTCTGTCTGGTCCAGGTTCAATTTGGCAACATCCAAGTTGAGTTTTGCAGTGACCCTAGGGTCAGTTTTTCCAACCTGATGAACCATGAGGTGCCCAAAGGTTTCTTCAATGTCCACAATGATAGGCCTCTTCCCCTTTGGATATAATGCCCATTGTAGGAGAGCTTTCTTGTCTGGATCATATCCAGAGCCTAAGAACAATTTTTCTATCTCCTGAGGCATCACCTGTTGATTCAAATCTTGCTTCTTCAGGAAGCCATCAAATAAAAGTGTTGAGTTTATATCCCAACCAGAGAAGATGATTACACCGGCCTCTTTTAGTAGTTTCCTCCCTTTCTCAGGAGTCATATCTTTCATGAGGTCATCAATCTCATCTTGCAATCTCTTCATCTGTTCCTCCTCTGGTCTTCCAGCCATGCTTCATTTTACATGAGCTCCTTTGTATTGGTACAAAAATGAGAGGAACTCCCTAGAAGAAGCGAATCCATCATCAGCAACGAAATCTTCATGCTCAGTCATTCTTATATCAACAACATCCTTGATGTTAATTTCACCAGTGTCCATATTCATCTCTGCTTCGAAACCAGGAGGATAACCTTCTCTAGGAGAATCAGGGGGGATACTATTGGCGGTCGACTTTGGTGACATGTGAGCTAGGGGCTGACTGTCCTTCTCAGTATTAATGAAATGAAGGAATTGCGAAGGCACTCTATGCATGATTTCTGCTTCATGTTGGAGTAGCCTTTTAGCCACTTCCAGAGGATCTTGGAGATTTCCAATTAGGTCTCCATCTATCATTCCCCTTGCCCTTTTCCATTTGTAGGCTTCCCAAACTAACTCACTCTTTTCTCTCAAAGCTTTGGCCTCCTCTCTTTCAAGGTTCTTAATTAGGTCATCTAGCATTTTGGCCACATGTATTCCAGCTTTGAGTTTTTGTGATACTCTGGCAGCTCTTATATATCCTTCAGGGTCGAAGTTCTCTCTAGGTTCACCCAGAGTCATGCCATAGTAGTCTAACTTTTTCTGCAGTAAATGATAACTTTTTGAACTTTTGACAATGAAATCAGAGAAAACCAATAAACCTGGAACAATAGATTGTTTACCGAAATCAGTTAAGTGTTTAGCACTGGCAATAGACAATTGTCTTATAATCTCCAAGCTAGCCACCCTGCTTGGCACCGTAATCGGAAGCATGTGGGGTTGCCCTTCATATCCAAATACCCTTATTTCTGTGTGATTATCATGGCAATACCAATCACCCCAATTATGATCAATCTGTGATTCTGGAGAGAAGTCCTTTGGTCTGAGGAATCTTTTGATTTTAGGAGACAAAGTGTAATCCCTGTGTTGCCCAAAAGCTGCACTAAGAGGTTTCACAAAGTATTCTTGAAAGTGCCAGTACTGGTTGTTCATGAACCTCTGGTCCCATGCAGATACCCATAACTGAACTGGCTTCTTCAAACCATTTTTATCATAGGATCGAATGCAGAAATCATCTGACCAGAAACTAATCTCTTGTCCACAATAAAGAATGATATGCATTAACAAGGAATACAATGAAAAATGAACATTCACAAGGTCCCCTTTCAACTTTTCCAATCCATGATTTAAAGCATCTGCAATATAAGTGGCAAAATCAAATGACCTAGGGTCTTTTGACTGTAAATCAGCACATAGAACCATAACCCCAATATCCATGAGTGGATGAGCCTCTAGGCCTAATACTTGAGCTGCAGCATAGTAGGTATATTTAAAATAAGGATGAAAATGGTTGACATCAAACGACACCTTGTCATCTTTGTTGAACGGAACAAATGACCCACCCACTTTTGGCCTGTGAATAGGTAGTCTCCAAGTTCTATAGATATTTTCCAAACTAAATAATTCTTGTGAAAGTTTCTTCATATCGATACTCTCCTCCACCTCCCAGTCCAAATCAAACACCATATCATTAGTCTGTTTGTTAATTACTACTAATGTATTCCCTCTGTAATCACATATGGTTTTGGTTCTTGGATTGTAGCAATCTACCAGAGCTTTCATCAATTCTACATCTACAAACACATTTGGGACTACCAATTTGCCTAAGTTCTTCTTCCATAGATTACTTATGGGTTCAGGAGCATCCCTTCTTTTGTAGCTAAACAAAAACAACTCATGTCCTCTGATTTCAGTCCAAATGTCTCCTAGATTTTCGAATCTATCCTCTAATCCTTCTTCCTCACTTTTGATCTTTTTGGACCTTACACTAGATGAGGGACACTGGTCTAACAGATCCTGAGTCAGAGCTCTCCCTTCTTTCTTTTGTCTCTTGGGCTTCTCTTCAGGGTTCAGCTCTTTTCCTTTCCTACTCTTTTTAGAAGAAGAAGACGAAGGCTCCATGATTTAAGCAAATACGAGAGACAACACTTACTTGGAGGAATGCTCGGCTCTTCTGGTTATCGTTCGCAAGTTTCCGCAGGTTCTTCGCGATTTTCAGTCTTTTAGTATCGATCTGGCTCTTATGAAAATTCAATCAGTTCAACTGTAATCATATGGGCAACTTGTGCACAATTAATGTTTTGCGTCTACAACGGCTACTCAAGTGTTTAAACTTAATTGCAGATGTGACATTCTTCAATTGGGCCTTTAACTCTTTCGCGGGAAGTACAGTTCACTCAAAGTGATCATATTTCAAGTTATCGATGAAACCCTTGTCTTCGGCGGAGTGTTTAAATCTTTCATCGAAAGCCCATTTTCTTCGATACTATTGTTTCGGTGAATAGCCCATGTCGAGAAGCCACTTTCAAGACTCATCGAAACCATTCTTTCATCGATAGACCTCCTTTTCGATAAGTCACTCGCAAGTTTCATCGAAATCATTCTTTCGATGAGTTTCTTTCTTCGGTGAGGGCCCATGTATGTTCATCGACATTCCTTTTTCATCAACAGCCTCCTTTGTCGATGAAACATCTTTGCTTTTGTTCGACGTTATGTCATCAATGAAAACTTGTATTTCGATGAATGCTTTATGAGTCTCTTCGGTAATGATATTCCCTCGAAATCACTTTTTGCCTTTTTGCCTTTTGTTTTCACCTTTTCGATGAAACTTAGAGTATCGATGAGTGATTTTCTACATTCATCGAAAGTAACTTTTTGCCGAAAATACCTTTGCTTAGTGCTCTACATACCTCGTTTCGATGAAAATATTCTTTCGATGAAACATCTTTTGAAGTGCTCGATACAGTTTGCTGGCCGAAACATCTTTTAGTCTTCACGCCTATGGGAATATACATTTTTTTTAATATTTTTTTTATTTTCAAATATAGTGTTCAACAGATTGGACCTCTCGATGTATTTCCAGGATGTCTTATGTGTTGGATATTATTTGTTTGGTCTAAGACTGACATGGCTTGTGATTATGTAATTGGTTTATTATCTAGTGTCTGACCTAATTGTTATGGTTGAGGGTTTGTATATATAGATGTAAGATCTCATTGTAGATCATCATGGTTATGTTAGAGGTCATGGTCAAGGAATGTAATTTGCAAATAATGTAATATCATTCAAGCAAAGGATTTGGTCGAGCAGTGGAGATTGAATTGGGTTTATGTAAGAGGATTTAGACCTCTGGTATTGAACTTAACCAGAACTATACTCAAGCATAGGAGATGTTACCTTTTGTAGTTCAACACTTCTTCCAATTGTAGTTTGGATTTCTATGTAGTCAGTGAGGCTCCTTTTGTGATGAGTAGTGCACTCTAGGTTGTTGGCCTTCCTGCAAGTGCAAGCCCCTCAATTGTAATTCACATACTTACTGCAGAAGTATTATCTGACTGTGGGTAGGCTTCCCACCGTGGTTTTTCCCTTTACTAGGTTTTCCATGTACAAATCTTGGTGTCATGTGGATGGAATTTATTCTATGATTATTGTTTATGCTTAATTGGTTTAACTGCTATTCCAGTATTAATGTTTTGGGTTCTAGTATTAAAGTTTAAATTTCTAATGGTTCCAGTAATCTGAGACAACTGATTCACTCCCCCCCCTCTCAGTTGTCTTTCGGTTATTTGAACTGTCTAACAAAGATAGCAGCAAAGAGTGAAGGAGAGTAGAGTGAGTTTCAGAGAAAATCTAGCAAGGCAAAAACTAATTTGTAGAGGATTCAGATAGAAAGAACAAAGGACCAGTAATAGAGAATTAGTCTAACAAAAAATATTTTAACCAGCAGAGAGAATTGTTTGCAGGGGTTACAAAACTAATTTGTAACAGGTGTTTATCATTGTATCAATTTTATATCTCATTGTATTTCACTAAGTGGGTGCTCAATGCAGGGGTTGGTGCTCAAAATTGATTAGGGTTGGTGCTCCTTTGGGTAGGTGTCCATAAATTTCTAGGGGTTTGTGCTCCTTGGGTTGGTTCCCTCAACATTGTAGAATTTTAATTTCATTGTGAGGTTGGATTGGAGCAGTAGATCTCCAACAACATTTCTCACCGAGATTTTTCCCACATTGGGTTTTCCTCATATATCCAGTGTTATGTGATGTGCTCTTGTGTGTGGTTGCTTGTTAGTGCTTTCATTATCCTACTGGTTGCACACATTGTTTGAAATTATTTTTAATCACTGATTCACCCTCCCTCCTAGTGATATCTTGTATTCTAGACATACCTCTTTAGTAGCTAGCCTTCTTCTAGTCATCACACCTTTATTTTTATCTCCAATAATTTGATTTTCAGAATGATTCAGTCTTACATACCTCGAAGTCTTTTGATTGTTCTGATTTTCAGGTTCCTACTCCTCTCCACCGACAACAACAACATCCAGATTAACTATCTCTACTAGATCATTCTGCTTCAATTCTTTAGTTTGAATAAGATTTAGAACAATCCGCAAGCTCTGCAAGCTCTGATTTCTTTTCCAAGGTTCTCATCTACCTTCACATTTTCACTTTCTACTATCTTTCTCAGTCTCCTATTGTAGCACCGGTAGGCTTTGCTCTTTGTTGAATATCCCAAGAAAATTCCTTCACCACTTCTTGCATCAAACTTTCCTATGTCATCATCTCACTTGATATAACATTTGCTACCAAATATTGTGAAATATCTCACAGTACCTCAACATGACCAAACCATAGCTCATAAGGAGTCTTATTGGTATCACCTTTAATATGAAGTCGGTTGAATGTGTAAACAACAATGCTAATAGCTTCTCTCCAATAGATCTTTGGAACATTCCCTTCAATCAACATAGTCCTTGCAGCGTCCAAAACAATCTTGTTCTTCCTTTCAACAAATCTATTTCTTGTGCACATAATTTATCTAATTTGCCTTAATAAGCACATTAAATTTTCTCCTCAAGTACATATCCTTTTGACATCAATGACAATATTATTAGATCAAAATCAAAAATTCTTGTTGTAAATCTTTAGGGGATGAAGGAATAGTGGGAGAGATGGAGGCTACTTGTAGGCCAATTTCTTTGTGGGAGGGAGATATGTCATTTGATTGGTTGTTTTGGGATGAGCCATTGCTAGGAATAAGTGGATGATTTTTATCATGCTTAGAAAAAGTATCTTGACATATGCCTAATTCCTCATTAGGTGAATTATTAAGATGTTCTTCAACAGTGATGTCACCTTGATCAATAAGGTCCTGAATGAGGTTTTTCAATGTTGCACAATCAGAATTTGTATGTTCTTTGGTCTTATGATATTCCCAAAAGTCACAACCATTCCACCATGAGGGTTTGACTACAAGTTCATAGTGAAAAATTTTTGATCACATGATGATGCTTGAGTAGACAATTTTATTTTTTAAGCAAGATTCAATTGGTTATGCAAGATTTGTTATTTTTGTCCTCTTGTGTTGTGAATGTTTGCTAGAAGAAAAGAAATCTATGATTGATTTTGAGGATTTGTCATGGCAGTGGATGTTTACGGATGTTTAGGATGGGTTGTTTGGTCAAACGACTTGAGAAGGTGTGATGTTCAAGTAAAAGATTTTGTTCGTTTTTATTTTAAATGTTCTATTTTTTTATTTTTAAATGTTTTTTGGCTTTTTTATTTATGTTTTTTTTTTACTTTTTAATTAAATACAAAAGAAATCAAGAAAGAAATGTGAAAGACAAAATCCCATGTTTCTATTTCGATGATGTGTCCCCTTTTGGTTTCAAGTGGGGAAGGGGATTTAAACATTCAAACACATAAGACGCACCAACATACCTACTCAAGTGGGAGTATCAATCCCTTGAATACACAAGAAATGATGACAAAAAGGTTCAAGTATAAGATTTACAAGCTCAAATAGGGGTATCCTCTATATACCAGAAGGTTATGTTGAGGCTTAAATTCATGAAACTATATGGAATAATGCCAAATGGTCAAGAGGAAAGGGTAACCCACTCTCCACCTACACTTAACTAAGGTATAAATTTCTTAGAGGCTTGGCCTAGAATGACAAGATTTCTCTTTCAATAGGTGTGTATTTAAATTTACCCTCTCTATTTATACTTTTTTATAGCACATGAGTTGAGGTTCTCCCCTAGAGTGATCACTTGTCTAGGTAGGGCTCCTAAAAAGAAAAGGTAAGATCCCTTATTTTTTGTGCACTCAAGTTCACCACTAGGATGCAAGAGGAGAGAATACATAAGGAAAACATGGGGATTAAAATAAAAGGGTGTTTATTTTAATCCCAAAGCCTAATGTATATGATCAATTTTAAGCCCATTTTCTATATGTGGAAAACACGCCAAACAAGTCGATCTAAAGAAAGAAATGATTTAATGGTAGATGAAAAATATTATGATCACTTTTAAAAATGTAAATTAGATGGTTTAGAAAAATTGAACCTATATTTAATTCTTTCCAATCGTGTTTGAAACCCCTTGATCTAATATGATGAGCTCCAAGCTAGCTTATTCAACTTTAAATCAAGTGTGTAAAATCATGACAAATATGAAAGACCCAAGAAAAGAAATGTGTTACACATATAGATTCCTTGTAATATTAGAACTCATTATAAAACCCTTTCAAGGATGATAAAGTAATCTTATGATGCAATAAAATAAATGAAAATAAAATATAAGCTCATTACAAGATTAACATTTGATTTTTTAATTTTTAATCTAGTCAAACAAGATTTGATTTTTTTCAAAATAATTTACTCCAAATATAAAAAATGCAAAGAATATAACCTACTAAAATTTTAAGAGGTTTCTAAAAATGTAATTTTTTTTTTAAAAATCCTTAATTTGAGTCCTAGAGAGCAACTTTCTGATAAAATACAAATTTTCAAATACCTAATTTTATGCTCATTATTTTACATAAAAATTAAAAAAATAAAGAATAGAAACCCCTTATAATTTTGAGGCCTTTCCAAATATTATTTTATTTTTTCAAAAAATTGCTGATTTGCAATCAAAATTTAATATTCATGGAAAACATAAAATAATTATAACTCAGCCAAAATTCATGATAAAAATTTGATTTGTGGACTGTAACTTCTTTATATGATCTTCAACATGGAATAAGAAAATGCACAAAATTTTGCAACTATTTGATAGATATGATGAAATATTTGAAAAACCCTAGGGTTTCACCTTCAACCCTATATGCACAAGGTTAGTCTTCAAATTTTTGAACAAAATAACAATATATGATTAGGAAAACCTCCAAAAATATAGATTCAATAGGAATGTGGGTCCCACTAGGCATGTCGAAATGTATGAAGGGGAAATTTTAAAGCAAAATGAATCATCGAATAAGACAACCAAAAAAACCCTACAATTGAAACTAATTCCAAAACCTCAAAAAAATTAGAGGATTAATGAATAAAAACTTGAAATCAAATGGAAAATACACAATTATACCTCGATCAAGCATGCATTATATTGGTCTCCATTTCTCTTCTTGACCTTCGTGTAATGGTAGTATGTTTCTCTCAAAATATGTAGCACTATTATGACAACATGATCACACAAAAGATCAAAGATTGTGGTTGAGAATAATAGATGATCAAGGTTGCATTTATAGATTTTTCAATATCGATCAACAATGGTGATTTGAAGATGAGAATATTTAATTGAGATTATTTAGGAGGTTAACTTATTGCATGATGAAAATAGATAGAATTGATTGATCAGATAAGAGGATTGATTAGTCTATTGATCTTGAAATTCGTGAATAGAAGAGGTAGAAGTGAATACTTAATTAGAATTAAATAATCAACTAATTATTTAATTGAGCATGTGTGAAGAATAAGAAAAAGAATTAAATAAAAATATTATTTAATTCATGTGCATGAGAAAGATAAATAAATAAAATTATTTATTTTTGAGGAATTTATTTCAAGACCAAAAAGTAGATAATTAAATAAATTAAAGAATTCCTTTACTTATAGAAGACTTAGTAAAATAATTAAGTGATTAAAATAATTATTTAATTATAGGAGACAATAATAAAAGAATTAATTAAATAATTAAAATTATTTAATTAATATTTGCAGAAAAAGAATATTTAAAATATTAGAACTTATTTAATCATGTGCATGAGAAAAGAATTAGAAAAAGAATTAAATAAATAAATTATTTAATTTATGTGCATGTGGTAAATAAATAAAATAACAATTCTTTTTTTTTTTTTTTTAAATAAGTGGCAAACCACTAAATTATTTTTTAATTAATTATAAGAAATCTACACAGTCCTGGTTCAAGAGAAGGAAGGATAGAACCAGGAAGGAAACCTTTGGTTGTAGCTCATATAAGAAACCTAATAAATAAACATGATTACATAAAAAATGACACATCGCCAAACTCAGATATAAAATACTACTCTGAATTCCATCAAGAGCTAGAACCTAGATCAAATGGATGTACATGAGAGAAGTCTTCTTGATTATTAGTAGAATCCACTACTTTTACCTCGACCGAGGAATTATTAATAATAAGCATCAACCTCTCAAATTCTGCTATAAAATTCCTTAAAACCCTATCCTACACAAAATTATTAACCACATCCAGAACATCTCGGAAGCAATTGTCAGCCATGAAAGTGGAAAAATTCATAAATCCAGCAATAGGAAAATAAACCTTCTCAAGCTTATGAGACTATAATAATATTTTCGAAACATCTTCATCATAGAGGTTAGAATTTATCATCTTGGAAGCCAAATGAAAAATGAAGTCAACAACTAAAACTAAGTCTATAATAATGGTAATAAGGTGAGATGCAACTTCAGTAGACAGAGGTACCTGAAAATGATATACCATTAAGCAACAAAGTAAAGAAATAACCACCAAAAACCTCTTACAAGTGTGGTTGTCATTGCACCAAAAGATCATCGACTTGTTAATGCCCGATACAACCACTAGACTTATAGAATCCACAAGAGGCGATTAATCCATGTCACAAACCTGAGCACTGTGTTGCACATCACAATGAGACCAATGACACATACCTTGCAATAATCCCCCCCCAACACAAGTGAAGGGTTTGAACCTATGACCAAGCTCTGATTGTTGTTGCACCAAAATATCCACTTGTTAATGCTCGATACAACCACTAGACTTATAGAATCCATAGGAGGTGGTTAAGCCATGTCACAAACCTGAGTGCTATGTTGCACAACACAAGGAGACCAAGGGCGCACACCTTGCAACAAAACCATTTAACAAACCCAACACAAAAAAAGATGAAAGAAAAACTTCCCAATATAAAAATATATCAGCAGATGAGTAAGAAAGAGGGAGAAAAAGTCGACAAAATATTTCATTAAAATAAAATAACAATTTTATTTATTATTAGAAGAAATATATTTAGAATATGAATAATTAAATAAATTAAAATTATTTATTTAATAATAGAAGAGAATGTTAGCTAACTAAATAATTTCAAAAATTATTTAATTATTTTGATAGTGGAAGAAAATGCTTTAAATTAAATAATTAAAATCATTTAATTAATACATATGGTAGAAGAAAATTAGAATAAATAAAGATTATTTAATTATTTGTGCAAGAAAGAATAAATTAAATAATAAAAATTATTTAGTTTATGATGAATGGATGGAAAATTAAAATTTAATTTAGAAGAATATTTTTAGCATTATCAATAATAAAATTATTTAATTAATTTAGAGGAATAATTAGTGAGGACAATTTTAGGCATCTACAAGGAGTATGAAGGATCTTAGTGGAAAGTGGGCTAGTGGTATAACATGTAGGAATAATGGATTTGGATTGAGTTTATGGAGGCCAATTGTTGTTGTAAAGATGATTTTTATTAAATCAAATGGTTTATGTGGGCTTCGATGGATGAATTAGAGTAAAAAATGTTGTATTGAGATGGATGAAGTGTATCATTATGATAGGTAGTAGAACATTATGGTAAGAGGGTAAAGGAGTGTTGAAACGAAATTAGGACTAAGAGGGGGGTGGATCAATCCAAAACATAAATTAATTTAGCACATAAACAATCCACCAACCACATATCTATACAAACTCTGATTAGCTTTTGGAGGTTGATCATTTTTAGACAATTTATAACCAATCAACATAGGAGTTACAATCGGTTTGGAATCATCCAATCCAAACTTCTTTAGCAATTCCTTCACATACTTAGTTTGAGGTATGAATATACATTTTCCTATCTGTGCTATCTGCAAACCTAAGAAAAATTTCATCTCACCAATCATAGACATCTCAAATTCTTTCTGCATATCATCATGCTCAAGTCATCATCACCACTAAAGATAATATTGTATACACCTAAAAAAGGTCTAAAGATAATTAATTGAATAAGAAATTATTTAATTAATCCTCCTTCCCAATTTAATTGAATTCATTAGCAATTTGATTAAATTTCTTTCACTCATCTACTTATTAATAAATCTAAGGATTTATTTAATAGGTTCATTTCAATAGTCCCCTTTGATTAATTAATTTAAATTAATTAATCCCTCCCCATTTAAATTTATTTATTCTAATCCCTAATTAATTAAAACAAATCAATTTATGAGTTGTTGAAAGTTAATTAGTCTTTTCCTATTATTTGAATTTTTAAATTCAAATTACCCACATGCCTCCTAACTTCTAACCACCTAACCTAACCACTTCTAAACCTAACCCATTCCATCTAACCCTGGGTTTAATTAAACCTATCTTAGCTTGCACATCCTAACCTCCTATGGTGTGGATTCTCTTCCCTTGAGACACATGGCATTCTTGGGCCACATCTTAGACACTTGCCCTCTCATGAGCAAAGCTTCTTGACACTTGTCACATAGAGATGGCAAATGTTCCCTTTCCTCCAACCTCTTTTCCAACCTCCTCCAATTTCACCATTGATATCTTCAGACTTAATCTTGACCATTGATTCCTGCCACCTCACCCCTGGCCTTGGAAATCCTATAAATATCCCCCATTTTGGAGCAATAATCATCCCATCTCATTTGCATTTTAGGCATTATTACTATAGGCATAATATCTCTTAGCATATCATTTCAGCATTGTTATTATAGGAAATTTCATCTTAGATCTAGCATAATTGTTGAATCATGTAGCTTAATCATTCTCATTTCTAGCTTAATTGCATCATTATCATTTCAAATCCTCCATCTAGGTGTAGTCAAGTCACTGGAATTTGCTTATCCATATCTGAGAGAAAATCCACACTTGCATCTCTTAGGAGGCGATAGATCGCTTTGCTATGGTGTCTAATTCACCTCCTAAAGGGTGATAATCTTTGTGCAAGAGAGATAGTAACTCTCCCAAGACACTTACCATATCATGCCCCCATTAGTGTTTGGATTCGGATAATACGGTGTTGAGAATCCATTGCGTGAGACCCAGCAGTCGTATTCTGATTAGCTATTGGGTGTGTACCTAAGTTTGCAAGAAAAGGTTTTCTCTCTTAGCCAACTTCCTTAGGTAGTGTAATGTGCTTGAAGGTCACTTAACATATCTCATGTTTCCTATGTATTCATCCCTAAATCAGAAAATCAGACATTTAAAACTGGAAAACAGAAGCAAAACATTAGACTTCATTGATCAAAATTCGGCCAAACAAAAATATTTTTCTTTGTTTTGTTCTTTGTCGTACGATGCATATAGTTTGTCGTATGAGCCTATGAGAGTTGGACTCATACGAGCCTATTAGCATAAAATCTTTTGCCATATGGCTTATTAAGTTTTGTCATACGAGACCTTTTGTTTATCGTTTGGCCTAGGGGGAATTGTCATACAAGCCTATGCTTTGTCATATAAAATTTCTTATTTGTCGTATGGGCTTATGTGTATTGTCGTCTGAGGCTTCTTAAACTGTCATACAAATTTTTGTCTCTGTGGTCCAGAAGTGTCTTCTTGCACATCTTTTTCAGATCTATCATATTTGCTCAATCAATTTATAGTGATCATAAACACCTGTTCTCTGTCATTTTATGCTTGGATTGTCTCCTTTGTTTTCCTGGTCAAGTTATCATCTATCAAATCAGAATTTAGAAATAAAAACCTCAAGATTTTCAAGTACTCACCCTCAACAAGTTCAAGATCTAAGCATCTCAAAGTGCATTATCACCCTCTTTAATAAATTGATCACCCTAAACATAGTTTCTCATCAGGATCTATCATCCTTTATCATGAAACTACAATGCTTGGTCAAAATAATTTGTCCCACATCGTAGGATATATCATTCCTATTGGACTTGGTTCTTATCAAATCATCATCATTGCACTCCAAAACTGAAGATCCAAAAACTTGCAAACTTTTAAACACTTGAATCATCTTTTTGTGTCATATCGCGCTATCACATTTACCTTGATAGTTGATCACTTATCAAAACAAATTTTTGGACAATTGAATCCTAGCAAAATATCTAACACACGTGTATGCCCATTCTAACTAGAGCTCAGAGATGAAGAATCGCAGAGATAGAAATCGAAACATTGTAAACAACTAAAGAGCATAGAACCATGGAACATGATGATGAAATACAAGTTGAAGGAGAAATAACATAACAAAATATCAGAGACATCAAAAAAGATCCTCAATTCGATAAATTTATGAAGAAATTATTGGAGGGAGAAAAAGAAAAATGTTTCCTAATGTTAGCAAAATCTGGTGCTACACTCCCCCAAGATTTTGATGTGAACAAATTAACATAAAAGAAAAGTGATCCTCCCCCTAATAATGAAAAATATGAGGATATTTTTGGTCTCAAAATGAATGACACATCAATTCCTAGTAACACCAGAACCAATGAAGAAACTTACATTCCTAAAAGAGATGAAGTAGAAATTATGAATAACATTCAATTCAATGAAGATACAAGAAGGACTAGAGATGAAACAAGAAGAGATCTAGATCCTCCTAGAATGAAAAATTATGGTTATGCAAGAACAAATCATGTTGATAATCCTATCGCTCTCACACAACAACTACAAACACTACAAACACAAATTCAAGATATGCAGAGAGGAAATGTTAGAAGATACTCACTTCAAGAAATTTGTCCTTATCCATTTGACAGAAATCTAAACATGATACCATTTCCTATAGGTTGTGAAACTCCTAGATATGAAAAATATGATGGAATCACTGACCCTCAAGATCATATAAAATAATTTTGCACAATGAGTATGGAGTTTGCACATGAGGATACCTACTTAATGAGATTGTTTCTGAAAAGCTTAACTGGACTAGCTATGGAATGGTTCTCCAAACTTCCACCTGGAATAAGATCATTCTTAGAGTTGGTGGATAAGTTTGTTTCACAATACTCTTACAACATACAACATAAAGATACAATGCTAGACCTATGTAATGCCAAACAAAAGGTTGGAGAACCTTTCATGACATTTTGACAACGATGGAGACGGTTAGCTTCACAGTATCCTTGTACAGTGCTAGAGCATGAAAAAATGGACATATTCATCAACAACTTAAATGATCAAATGAGTTATTATTTAAAAATGCAAGAAAATCAAAGTTTTGGAAAAATGATTGATAATGGAATCAGAATGGAGGAAGCCACGATAAAGAAAGGTGAGTTGAAAATATACAAAGGAGGAGTCCATCCTCCTAACAACAACCACAATGATAAGCCAAAGTTTTGGAATAGAAATCAAAATGTCATCAACGATGGAATAGTAGATAATAACAATGTGAAACTAAAGCAACTGGTTTTTAATTTATCCACTCACTCAGCGGCGGCTCAACAAAACAACCATCACCAAAAAGCAACTATTAAAAATTTCTTTCAAAGGCAATTTACAAACATTGGTGAACCACTTGGGTTAGCACTAAAGACACTTCTCGTAAACAAATTGATCACTTTTCCAGAAGAAAGGAACTAAGAACCTTAAATAAAACCACCTTGGTGCAATGATAACCCTTATTGTGATTTCCATTGAAACAAGGGACATTACTCAGATAATTGTCAGCGGTTGAAACATGTCATCCAAGATTTGATTGATAATGGAGTAATAACTTTGGATGGACATACAACAAATGAATCTCATACAGCTTTTAAAACTCCGCTTCCAAACTATGAGAAAGGTGAATCATCAACAACAAATAATGGTAAGGGTAAAGTGAAGGTAAACTACACTCATACATATGATAATGTGGTAAATGTTGTTAGGCCCAATATGGAAAGCTAATGTACTGAGAGGGGAGGGGTGAATCAATACTCCAAAACTTTTCTTCAATAATAACCTTACTATTATGCATAAACAAAATAGTGCAGCAACATAAAATAAAGTTAAAACAAACAGATAACAATCATACATGATTCACTCCATAACACATATATTTTGGTTACGCAGAAACTCTTGGTTAGAGAGAAAAACTGTGGTGGGGATGGCACCCACAACTTCACTACTGCAATAATAAAGATTGCTCGGTTAGAGCTACATTTAGTTATTTCTGATAGCTTACCCTGTTAGGAGTATCAAAATCTATTAGATCTACCTTACTAAAGGATTTTACAACACTATATAAATGTTGCACCTGGTTAGAGGATTTACAATTTATAGACTTGGTTAGAGTCTTTTACCGTGTTAAAGGTTTCTCTTACAACTTCACAATTTTACAATAAAATCATTACAAATATCTGCAACTTTACATCTGAAATGCTATAGCAGATTCTATGTGCTCAGAATAAGATTACCTAGCTTGTAGCATACCTCGGTAACCCATATTGTAACTCAGTAAACCCTTCTGTTTACTTTGTTCTTCAACTATTCACTAATAACCTTCTCGGTGACCTCTTTGTGTCTCTATAACAGCCTTCCTTCATGCATACACACACATATCTCACATCTATCTTTTTTTTTTAACCCTAAAATCATGCTGTATAAATAGATCTCTTACAGTGGTGATCTAATTTATTGCTTCGATCTTACAAAAAGATTCTTTGAATGAATAACTAAACAAAATATTTCATTGGTCAGATTGACCTTGTAATCATACACAATCTCCTAGTGCAATTTCCAATGTAAAACGGTTAGATGTGCCTTGATCTTGTAACACATTTTCATGTGCATGACCAGGTTCAATGTATCTGGTAAAACATTTCACTCGGTGAATATCAACTCGGCGAGTTAACTTTACTACTCGGTAGCCATGAAACATTACTCGGTAAACAGATCGGTGAATACTGTGTTCTGTGACTGCTTTCTTCTATAACTGACTAGACTGTTCATACCGACTTCTCTGTGTGTACCAACTGCATGATTCAGTAATACTAACCAACTAGAATATATAGTATGAATTTGGATATGAAACTAATGGCAATTTGATAAGTAGTAACAATCTCCCCTTTTGACATTAGTTGAGATGTTTGACAAAAACTACTTTCAAAGTCATAACTCAAAAACTATATACTTGCAAAATGACTATACTTGACAATATATACAATAGTCAATGAAGTAGTATATGCAGATATACTCCCCTTATCATTATTCTGTACATAACTCTAAATTTTGCATGTTTGGTTATGTACTGTGCTAGTGTGCTCTGAATGCTCTGTATATTCTGCTTGGTATATTCCCCTTGTATACAATACTCAAAATTGTGTTATCAAAACTGTATTACTCTCCAAATATAGAATTACTCCCCCTTTGTTGGGTATTACTTTCCTCTATGTAGTATCATAATATTACTCCCCCTTTTTGACAAAAATCAAAAACTCAATTTCCATCCGGAGGCGGTAACTGATCAAAAATAGACTTATACTTGGTTCGGGCATTGGTGAGGGAAACTGAGAGTGAATCCTTTACACTTTCCATTAATGAATTTTGTGCTTGAATATCAGATAAGAGTGATATTAAGCCATCAAGAGTGCTTCCCTCTTGTGTAGTTGATAGGCGTGTAGCTCTGTTGATCTATTCCTATACTGATGAGAGATGAGGAAGGAATAATGTCTGAAGGGTCATTATATCCATCCTTATTTTATGCTCTTCATTCCTCAGTTCTAACTGTTGAGCCATGAGCTATTGAAGCTTTGTATAAAAATTTTGAACTGAATTAGGCTCGGTGGTCAACTTAGTTGAGAGATCGGTGATCTCTTTCTCAATTGCATCAATTTTATTTTTGACATCTTTAATGAATAAGGAAAATGTACATAGTTTCTGGAATAAATAAAGAATATGCTTGAGTTGAGGGACAACTCAGCAATGAATTTGACAAGTTTTACCTTGCCAACAACAATTGATTTCTGTACTTCCTCTATCATTTTAGCAGTTAGCTCTTTATCCTTGAGCTTGCTTAAGTACTCAAATGCATCAACTCTAGATGTTTCAATCTAATTTAGGAGTTCATCTAGTTGAATATGGATGGCTGCATTGGGTGACACTATTGCTGAAGGTAGCATTTATGTGAGTAGTGTCCTAACCTTCTGAAGTACTTTATTCTTTTTTTGTATGGCCAGTTGCTTCTCCTATTCGGCCTTTGCTTTGCATAGTTCACTGAATTCAGTGAGTGCTTGCCCTTTCAATTTGGAGATGTCTACATTAGGCAACACGGTCGGTTTAGATAAGGCAAATTTGAAACCATGCTTTCTCACCTTCTTCTCTTTTCCTTTGGTCGGTGGCACTAAGACAAGTGCTTGTGAGGATTGCTGACCCTCGGTAGGTTGCTCGATAGATGCAACACTTTGGTCAGTTCCTGTGGCCGTTGTAGTGTCTTTGGGTGGCTTGGTGCTAGGGGTCTCAGCTATAACATTTGCAGTGCTTGTCTATGCTTGAGACGTCTGATCTTTGGTTGTATCTTTTGCAGGTTCAGATTTGTTACCTTTGGTGCCTTGCTCGATGTCCTTGGGAGCTTTGGTTGAGACAAGTGACTTCACTGGTGGATAAGGCTGAACTTGTTCTAAGACAGATTCACTAGAGACAAGTTTTGCATAAGTAGTGCCTTCAATCATTTCCTGCTCTGGTGCTACTTCATCCATTACATCTTCATCATTTTGAATAGTGTCAATCGGGTCAAGACCTTCCTCAGTGACATATGGATCTTGCTTGGTGACATCAACAATTTCAATTTGAGATTGTTCATCGACATCCTTTTGTTTGAAGATCTCCTGCCACTTGGCTTTTGTCTCATTCTCCACATCAATGTATAGCCCATTCATCAATTTTAAGGCTCTCTATTTCACAAGAAATTTAGAATTGTATGTGGTCAAATGCTCCTTGATTTCTGTTACGGACATGTCAGGAAATAGATGGACTAGACTTCTTTCTCTTATTTGTCTCTTTGAGTCCATTGCATATTTCCATCTGTTATCAATATGTAAGTAGAGTTCACTCAGAAGTGACTTTGCTAGTTCTAATAGAGCTAGCCGAAACTTCAGAAGTGTACAGATGATAGCTTCTTCAATCTGTCGCTTCTCATCATTATTCCTAGTCTCATACTTAACATATCTAAATCCTGCAAATCCACCGTATTCTTTAAGATTGGCACAAAAAATTTCAACACTGTGAATATTTACCTTTTTGCTTTTCACAATCTGGAATTTATTTGCATCATCAGACTCTGTATCACTCAACTCTTTTGCTTAAATGAGTCTCCGAGTAGATTTCTTATAGGTCTTGGTTACCTTTGGTGTAGTTACACTCTTTTGTTTCTTACTCGGTGATGCAGCTGATGCTCTGGTGTTGGGTCTCTTTGTTGGTGGAGTCGGTAGGGCCTTTGTGATGTCCTGTTTCTTTCTTTTCAGAACTTTACCCTTTGGCAACTCTGTGCTCAATGTTATTGCAGCCTCTTGAGCTTCTGATTCCTCTTCGGTAATGGCAAGATTGCCTTTTACAGGTGCAGAGGAGGATTCTTCTCCTAATTTCTCAGATAAAACCTTTATCATTTTTGTAGCTTTTCTTGTAGCCTTAGGTACTACAATGCTCATTTTTACTTTCTCCTTCACCTCTTCATAGGTTCCATACCCTAGTTCAGTTGCATGCCTTGGCAATGATAAATAGGCATCAATTTGTTGTCGTGTTATATCATAATTAATCTCATAACCCATTGGTTGCAATGATTGAGTCCTCGGTTCAACAACATTCACATAATAATAATCAATATTGACCTCAAAACATATATTGTCCTTGTATTTTTCTACCAGCTGTGGTGGAATCCTGTACCTGTTATGCATTTTCTCTTGGAATTTGCTAAAGTAATCATCCATGATATCATTAAAGTTATCTCCTAACTTCTTGATGAAGTCATTGATCTGATGGGTGATAGGTCGGTGTAGCTCCCATACTACTTTACTGACTGAGGGAAAGAACTTCTCAAAGTAGAAAAACATACATACAAGTAGTGAACCAAACTTTAGTGTATTTGCCGAGTTGTTCTTCTTTGGCTTCCTTATTGTGTTCAAGTTCTCAAACAAGTTCTTTAGTAGTACTTCACATAAGTCTACTTTCATTCCCTTCTTCACTATTTTGTAGACCAAGTCAACTGTAGCACATGGTACACTGTTTTCCCTTAAAGATTGGAAGAAATAGTAACCAATAACTCTAATTGCAACCTTGAGTTCTACATTAGTGACATTATTCAATTTTAGTCCTTGGTAATCAGATTCTACTCTAGTTAGACTGATTAGCTCCTTTTGTGATATCATTTTCTGTGCTCGTGCATGATCGTTGATGGGATACCCAGTGATCAGGTGAATTATTTCCTTAGTGATCTTAAACAATTGCTCTTGTAGCCACATGAAATCATCATGTACTCTGCTCAAGACAAACTTAACCCACTGGGGTTTGAACACATGGGGATAGACTAGGGCTTCAGCTAATCCCTTGATTTTGAGATGCTCAAATTTGCTATCCAGTTTGCCATTAGTGCAAAGTTCATCATATGTGTCACTAATCTCTACATGATCGAGTTCCTCAACACGGCATTTGGTGAAGAATCTGACATCTTCTACTAACAAGACTCGATCCGGGATGAGTGAAAATGCAGTTTTGTCATCCGGTTCTGAGGCAACTTTGGGAGTTAGAGAATATTTCAGCGAGGGCTTCTCCACATTTTGGACAACTACGGGGTCTTGGATCTTGGGCACCATGGTAGGTTTCAGGTAAGATTTGACAAATTATCCTTAGGGTTTACAAATGACTGATGCTTCACACTCTGTAGACAATAGCAATTTGACTAGATCGAAAACTAGCTAAACAGTGTGAATAGATTGATGTAAATACCTCAAAATTCGCTCTGAATGAAGTTTGATCGCTTTGATTCGCTCTGCTCTACTTCTCAAAAACTTGGGTGAATGAAAATGACCGCGAAAACACTTTTAAGTACTCAAAAATACCTTATCATGCTCCGTGCAAGTTAGGTCAAGACATTAAATGCACTCAGTTCACCTTTTTCTATTTTAACTGAGTAACTAACTTTCTTTTATTAACCGACTTGACAGGTTTCCTGTATACACTGACTTGACAGGTTTCTTGTATAGTATATAAACTGACTAATTGCATCTTAACTATACAGATTTTGAATTTTGTACATAGTAGAATAGGAATTGTTAGGATTTAACCTTTAGAGAGAGCAGTCCCTTCATACCTTTTCTTGACTAATTTGAAATAGGTGCACCTAACTCGGTAGGTAAGGTGCTTTCTTCATCTGACATCATTTCTTTCTTTTTCCAAATCATCTTGAATTTTTCTTTTATCTCTTCAGTGTCTCTTCTCGGTTGATCTCTGCAATCTCCAGCTAAATGTCCAACTTTGTGACAATGAAAACATGCCATACCAGGATTTCTCCATGATCTCCGGTTGTTCATTCCAAATCTTATAAAACAGTTGGCACTAATATGTCCATATCTTCCACACCATTCACACCATATCCTTGTATTGTAGTCCCATGGTACTGTTGCATATTGTCGGTAAGGATCTATGTGAGTTTGGTAACCTCTAGCATTTACTCGGTGTGGATACTTCATGTAGTTCTTTTGCTTAAACCAGCACTTCTTGATACTATGTCCATATCTACTGCAGTTTCTACAAAACCCTTTGAATTTTGCCTTCTGATAGTTGTTAACAGACTTTGTCCTACATTGATTAGATGTGTGACCATATTTATTGCAATTGTAATAATATCCATTAGACTTAGTGATATTCGATTGCTTACCTTTTCTGATCTGGCATATGTTGGCAGTATGTACTTGATTTCCACAGTAGTAGCAAATAGGCTTCTTCCTTTTGATGGTATTCCTTTTTCCAGCTTGCTTTGATGATTCTCCTCTCTCGGTAGTATGAATTCCTTTCTCGGTTGATTCTTTTCCTTTGTAGCTGAGTCCTCCATCTTTGTAGGGTCTTCTTGTATTCAGTTGCTCATCCAACATCTTTGATGCTTCATAACTTTTCTCCAATGATTCTTTGGATTTCTTCTCTGTTTCAAGTTCACCAGTCAACCTTGATACTTCAAGTTTCAATGATTGGTTTTCATCATTCTTCAGAATTGCTTCATGATGTGCATAACCTAGTTGATTTGTCGTATTTTGTTGAATACCAGTTAACCTTATGATTTCATCATCCTTATCAGATACTATAACTTCAAGCTATTGTTTCTCTCTTTGTATATCTCTTGCTTTATCCTCAGCTATCCTTAATGCATCTAGATTTTTAGTCATCTATGTACTGAAATGTTCATGTTCTCTTTTCATTGCTTTCAGTTGATCAGCCAATGCTTTGTTCTTTTCTTTCAACATTCCAATCATTTCTTCAGTCTCTTCAGATATATTGTTCTCAGATGATGTCTCAATTTGTTCCACTAGTTCTTGAGAATCCTGCAAGTCATCAGATAATCTTCTCCTTACTTTCAGAGATTTTTGCATTTGCCTTTGCATGTCTGCAATCACTTTCTTTGCATTATCCAACTATTCTTGTAGATACACAATCCTCCAAGATTGTTTGTATCCTTCCATTGCTAAGATCTTTCTCTTTAGGTAGTTAAACCCTTTTCCAAGATTCAAGCTCTGATACCAATTGTTAGGTCCAATATGGAAAGCTAATGTACTAAGAGGGGAGGGGTGAATCAGTACTCCAAAACTTTTCTTCAATAATAATCTTACTGTTATGCATAAATAGAATAGTGCAGTAACATAAAATAAAGTTAAAACAAATAGATAACAATCATACATGATTCACTCTATAACACATATATTTTGGTTACGCAGAAACTCTTGGTTAGAGAGAAAAACTGTGGTGGGGATGGCACCCACAACTTCACTACTGCAATAATAAAGATTGCTCGGTTAGAGATACATTTAGCTATTTCTGATAGCTTACCCTGTTAGGAGTATCTAGATCTGTTAGATCTACCTTACTAAAGGATTTTAAAACACTATATAAATGCTACACCTAGTTAGTGGATTTACAATTTATAGACTTGGTTAGAGTCTTTTATCCTATTAAAGGTTTCTCTTACAACTTCACAATTTTACATTAAAATCATTACAAATATCTGCAACTTTACATCTGAAATGCTATAGCAGATTATATGTGCTCAGAATGATATTACCTAGCTTGTAGCATACCTCGGTAACCCTTTTTGTAACTCAGTAAACCCTTTTGTTTACTCTGTTCTTTGACTGTTCACTGATAACCTTCTCGGTGACCTCTTTGTGTCTCTATAAAAGTCTTCCTTCATGCATATACACACATATCTCACATCTGTCTTTTTTTTTAACCCTAAAATCATGTTGTATAAATAGATCTCTTACAGCAGTGATCTAATTCATTGCTTCGATCTCACAAAAAGATTCTTCAAATGAATAACTAAACAAAATATTTCATTGGTCAGATTGACCTTGTAATCATACACAATCTCCTAGTGCAATTTCCAATGTAAAACGGTTAGATGTGCCTTGATCTTGTAACACATTTTCATGTGCATGACCAGGTTCAATGTATATGGTAAAACGTTTCACTCGGTGAATATCAACTTGGTGAGTTAACTTTACTACTCGGTAGCCATGAAACATTACTCAGTAAACAACTCAGTGAATACTGCGTTCTATGATTGCTTTCTTCTATAACCGACTAGACTATTCATACCGACTTCTCTGTGTGTATCGACTGCATGATTCGATAATACTAACCGACTAGAATATATAGTATGACTTTGGATATGAAACTAATGGCAATTTGATAAGTAGTAACAAACGTGATTGTATTTAAAGAGAAGAAAAATCAAGAACTTGCTCATGCTATCACACGAAGAAAAGCCAAAGTAGTTTTGCCAGGTCCTACGACAAACACATCATCCACTACCAAACAATACAATCTAGTGGATCAATTGCAGAACACACCCGCACAAATATCCATCTTAGAACTTTTAAAGCTTTCACCTGCACACAAAGAAATTATTGAATGAGCATTAGTAGATACAACAGTGTCCAAAGATCTTGATATCAATCAATTCCAAACCATGGTGGGACACCTCACAACCCCTCACTGCTTTCATTCACTAAAGAAGATGACATGTCCTTGCAACATCCCATAATGCTCCCCTACATATCAAAGTCATCATTCGTAAGATGCGAGTTAAACATGTCCTAAAAGATGGAGGAGCGGGCTTAAACATTTTCTCTTTGAGTCTTGTTCGTGCTCTAGGTTATTCAGAAGATGTAGTTGATCCCCAGAAAAAGATCACCATTAAAGCCTATGATGAAGAAGAACGTTCCTCTAAAGGAATTGTGATGTTACCCATCAGAGTGGGACCTTTGCAGAAAGACACAACATGCCAAGTTCTAGATAGATTTATCATACAACAGACTCTTGGGAAGATCCTGGATACATGACATACAAGTTGTTCCATCAACATACCATCAGTGCTTAAAGTTTCCCTATAGTGGGCAGGAAATCACGATCTCAGCATTTTCAAATCCATTTCAGTATTGTAGTAATCTTAAACCAGTTCAAGAAGTCATTGTTCCTCATAATAGGGAGGCATCATCTTCGAACACACAATCTAAGGAACAATCATTTGCCTCTATTTTGTCAAGTATGGAAAAACAAATGTAGCTAAGAGATCGAGGGAATGAAGAATATTCAATATCACTGATACCACCTTCTCCTAAATCCTTTGGAAAACCATCAAACTCTAAACAACAACCAATTGTAAAACATCTTCTAATATTTGATGGAGAATTTGTTAGTGTTGGAACCTTATCAGAGGAAATAGAAGGTAAAGATGTGCTATAGTGGCTATACAAGGATGAAGAATTTCAACAAAACATCAACAATGTCCGCATACCTACAGAAAAGTATGGAAAAGGATTTAACATTCTCAGAAAAATGGGATACACTAGAACAGGTCCTATAGGAAAAAGAAAAGAAGGTATCTCAGAACCTATCCAACCTTACACTCAGCAGGCTACAGACAAAACAAGCTTAGGGTATGGACAAGTTACTTTACCAGAAGACACATATTTTAGTAAAAAACAAGAGGAATATAAAAACAGACAAGAACAACTGGCAATTGAAAGAGAAGAAACATCAGCTAAGCAACAAACACAAGCAAACATGAAATGGGAAAAGAAGCAAGCTTCAAATCAACAGGAAAAACAAACTAAAAGCACCTCTCAAGAAACATTAAATCTCAATCAAAACAAGAAAGAAGCTAATATAAGTCAAGGAGAGCTCATAGCAAGGTTGATAGAACTCAATCTAAGTCTTGAAGAAGTTGAATATGAAATAAGAAAAGATACAGCAACAAAAGCTGATGAAACAAATCAAATACTATATGAACAAATTTGTAGATTGTAGGCTACAAGTGATACATATTGTAATGAATGGGAATGGGATTCCTATCACTCTAAAGAATCAGCTGAAGAAAATTGCTTTGAAGGAGATGTAGGAGTCGATGTAGTTCACACATATGCAAGACAAACGTCAGGAACTAGTTCACTTGAATCATAATCACATTCGGCTGACTTGGACTTAATCAAGGACGATCAGGAGTTTCTTATGCGAGGTCATTCTAATGAGGGTACCGTTCTAGACATCGACATACATATTGAAAACTTTGATACATCTATAATGACCCTTGATACCCTCAAAACATCCCAACCTGAAGACTCCTTACCTCTACTCCACCCTAAGCTTATTCATTGGGAAAATGAAGGACATACTATTGTTGATACCCTTCCAAATGACCATGCCATATATGTATATCTTAATGCAATTGAACCAGCAACAACTCTCACTAGGAATTTTAGGAATGCATCTTCCAGTCAAGTGGGTGCCAAATCTTCTAGTCGCAAAAAGAAAAATAAAGAAAACAATATCAGGTCTAATGCTGAAAACCATTTCTTGGCAACATTAGATCAGGAAAAAGTAAAAAGAAAGGACACATCTAATGGTGAAAACCTCCTCGAGACGCTGGAAGATGGGATATTTGACACTTTACCTGAGCACTATCAAGAAAGGTCATCCATTTTGATCGAATCAATAGAGGTAGTTAACATTGGCACAATAATGCAACCAAAGATTCTTCATCCAGCAACTTCTCTGTCTAAGAAAGAAATGCAACAATATATGGAATTCTTCAAACGACAAAAATCAATTTTGCTTGGTCATATGCAAACATGTCAGGGTTAGATCCAAGCTTATTATGCATCACTTAAATGTCAATCCAGGAGCCAAACCAATCAAACAGAAGTTAAGGAAAATGCATCCGCATATCGCTACTCTGGTCAAAGTAGAACTATAGAAATTATTGGATGTCGGATTCATCAGACTTATTGCCTATCCTCAATGGGTATCCAACATCATTCCTATTTCAAGACCAGATAAAAGCATCAGAATATGCACAAACTTCAGAGATCTTAATAACGCATGTCCAAAGGATGACTTTCGTTTGCCTAACATCGACATCATTATAGATTTAACTGTTGGACACTCCATGTTTTATTTAATGGATGGTTTCTCTGGATACAATTAGATCAAAATAGCACCCGGAGATCAATAAAAGACAGCTTTCACATGCCCGCGGGGTACTTTCTGCTGGAACGTCATGCCTTTTGGATTAAAGAATGTAGGTGCTACATATCAAAGAGCTATGACAACTAAATTTCATGACATGATGCATACATTCATGGAAGATTATGTGGATGACATCTTAGCAAAATCATACAACAGAGAAGACCATATAGGGATACTAGAAAAGATCTTGGACAGGTTAGAACAATACAAGCTATGGCTAAACCCTAAGAAATGTGCCTTTGGTGTCACTTTGGGAAAGCTATTGGGATACATTATTTCAGCTAGAGGTATCGAATTGGATCCAGCTAAGGTAAAAGAAATCATGGAAATGACATCTCCCAAGAATATCAATCAACTTAGATCACTCCAAGGAAGACTCCAGTCAATCAGAAGATTTGTTACTCAACTAGCAGATAAATGTCAACCATTTACTCATCTATTTCATAAAAAGTTTCATTTCAAGTGGGACCACCAATGTGAGGATGCATTCAACAAGATCAAGGCATATCTCATACAACCACCCATCCTAATGTCACCAAGTCCAGGAAAACCATTGTTACTTTATGTATCAACCACTGAAGCATCATTAGGAGTTTTGCTAACATAGAAGGATAATGAAGGAAAAGAACGAGTTGTCTACTATATCAATAGAACACTAGTAGGATATGAGATCAACTATTCACCAACAGAAAAAGCATGCTTGGTAGTAGTTTTTGCTTCTCAATAATTACGACACTATGTACTATCTCACTTTATCAAATTAATAGCTAAAATCGATCCTTTGAAATATTTACTCAGCAAGGCAATAATAACAGGACAATTAGCAAAATGGATCATGATCCTGAGTGAGTTTGATATTGAATATGTTGACATAAGAGCTATAGAAGGACAAGTCATTGCAGACCAACTAGAAGAGGCACCACTTCAAGATGATCATCCTTTACAGATTGAGTTCTCGATGCTGATATCCTAACAGTCACCACAAAAACATGGAAATTATACTTTGATGGTTCATATACATAACATGGATCAGGAGAAGGCATTCTATTCATCACACCACAAGGTCATACAATTCCAAAAGCATAAAAATTAAGCTTTCCATGCACCAACAACACAACAGAGTATGAAGCTTTGGTAACAGGTATCAAAATGGCTATAGAACGGAACATTACACAACTTCAAGTCTTTGGAGACTCTCAGCTATTCATCAATCAAATTAATGATGACTATCAAACAAAGGATGAAAAATTAATGCCTTATAGAAAGATGGTTGATGATATCAAGAAATAATTTATAGAAATAACTTTTTAGCAAATTCCAAGGAATGACAACAAAGCAGTAGATGCCATTTCTACACTTGCTTCTCTCCTTCAGACACAGGAAAATCAACAGTGTTATGAATTCCTGGTGGAAGAGTTGTTTTACCCTGCTCATAATTGTCCTGATTCCCAAACTATCTGTCACCTTGTTGGGCATGATTCCTCTCATTATGGCCAAACTTACATAGACCTGAAAGATAACACCTTACCTCCCTAACTTATCGAAAAATCAAAAGAGAAACTTTATTCGCCAATCCTCCCATTTTACTCTTGTCGCAGATACCCTGATTAAAGAGATCTAGATGGTACTCTTTTAAGATGTATCAAACAAGAAGAATCTGAGAAGGCCTTACATGAAGTCCATAATGACATTTGTGGCACTCATTCAAGTGGTCTTACCCTTTCAAAAAAACTCATACGCTTGGGCTATTATTGGCCAACTATGGAATGAAATCCTTTTCAAATAGCTAGAACATGCAAACAATGTCAGATCCATGGGAATTTGATTCATGCACCAACATAAGAACTTCATGCTTTGGAAGCATCTTGGCCCTTCTGTCAATGGGGTCTTGATCTAGTAGGAAAGATAAATCCTTCTTCATCTAATGGTCACAAATTCATCCTTGTAGCTACAGAATATTTCACAAAATGAATTGAGGCAATACCTCTTACAAATATCACAGGAAAACAAATTGTTGCATTTATCTTGAATTACATCATCTGTCGCTATGGAATACCAATGACCATTATCACTGATAATGGGCGACCGTTCAAGAATTGAGATGTACAAGAGCTATGTGATAAATTCAAGATCCAACACAGATTTTCCACACCCTACTATCCACAAGGAAACGGGAAAGTAGAAGAATCAAACAAAACTATTTTAAAAATCCTCAAAAAGATAGTGAATGATACTAGAAGAGATTGGCATATTCAATTAAACCCTTCTCTATGGGCCTAGCGTACCAATATCCGCACACCAACATGTGCCACACCTTTCTCTCTTGTTTATGGATCAGAAGCAATACTGCCAATAGAAGTAGAGATACCTTCTCTACAAGTATCATCAAAAGGTCTTATCCCAGAGGAAGAACAATGAGTATCTAGATTACAAGAGTTAGAATTAATCCATGAACGAAGACAACATGCCTTTGATCATTTAAAGGTATATCAACAAATAATGTGTCAGATTTATAATCACAGGGTCAAACCATGAGTCTTTCAAGTTGCAGAACTAGTACTAAAGGAAAATCCATGCAACTAGGAAGATCAAGAAAAGAAAGGAAAGTTTGAACCAAACTGGTTAGGTCTATTTGTGGTCACAACAGTATTTGGATTAGGAGCATATCAAATATCAACACAGGACAAAGATTAGCTCGACAAACCCTTCAATAGCATGCATCTGAAGAAATTTTATGTCTGAAAAAGCAAAAAAATCAAAAATAGTGAAAAAGGAGAAAAATTAAAATTAAAAAATAAAAAAATAAAAAAAAGTCAAATATGAGAAAAAGTGTAATAAAAATAGATGGTGAAAACCTGGCAAACAGGCGCTATCTGTCCGCTAGCTCTTCCATCTATTAGTTCATGCATTTTTCCACTTGCATTCATTTTCCATCAGCATTGTTTGTATCCATCATGAAGCCTTTGTACATACGCAAGCATCCCAGCTAATATCTTGCCATGGTTTGGATCATTGGGTATATCATAATGAATTTGTTTCTAGGTTGGGGCAAAATCCTACACTTAGCTGGGGGCAAAATTCTTGACCATTTTGAGCTTAATCAAATAGGTAGAACGACAGTTAAAACAACCCTTATCAAGCAAAAACTATGACACATCCAACATTGAACACAAGATCAAATTATCAACCATCAAACTATCACAAAGTCAGTCTAAACACATGGATGATATCTTTTGAATAATAATTTTAACATGATTGTTCAACATTTTTTCTTTTTTTTATCTTGATTTTCGCTATCATGATTTCTAAGTGACTCCAAGATATCTTTGACTAGAGGAACAAGGAAGGAACATGATTTTTTTTTTGTCTACTGTCTGTAAATTAATCATTAATATGTGCAAATTTGTCTCAGGACATGATCATTGGAGTATCATCGAAGACATTTCCGATTTGCATATTGAAATGGTTAATACTGCCTGTTTTATGCAAGCAACACTCAGACCATCTCGGTTCAATTATACCTCGATGCTTGTGCTAACTTGCCATATCAAAATCTAGGAAGGAAGTGCTCAGGTAATCATGGTTTAATTATACCATTGATGTTTGCACTCACTTCCCACATTTTAAAAATCTCAATGATGACAAAACACAATAACCCAGTGACTGGTCCAGTCGTAGCTTTGCATTTCATTAGCGTTGGCATTTGCATTTAAGCTTGCATGGGATCCCGCATGCTCATTTTATCCAAGGTTCAATCTATCGTAGGAATCATCAAGGTATCATCACAACTGTATACGCAATCAGACTGATGACTCATATCTCTCCAGATATTGTAGACCCAACAAAAATCTTATGCTACCCTCTCAACAGAACCAACATCAGGGTATCTGAATCTTCCTACAACTTGATATAAAAAAAATGTCAGTTCTTTATCCAATCAACCTTATCAATTCTAACAATCGATCACATCTCATCTATTTTATCATGTCTTATAAAATATGTATCTTTCCTGAAACCAGACGTTCTGATCATGTCTTATATAGGATATATTGTTCTTGAAACTAGATGCCTTGATCATCTTTGTCTTATACAAGAGGTTTCATTCCTAAAACCAGACCGAATCTTGATCTTATCAATCTAATCAATCAAGCTTTATCAATAATCAAGAACCACATCACCATGACCGTAGATCTCGCACTTTCATCAACCACAGTTGCAGACATCAAATCATTTCTAATTGGGATATCAATTTCGCAAAAAATTGCAAAACTCCATAGGTCAAGTATCTCAATTGATCTCCCAAGGGGGAATCATCATACCACAATCTATCAATCAATAGCTAGGGGATCCTATCAAACCAATATCATCATCAAAATGAGATTGTTCTTTGAATCAATGCATCATCACACCTTGCTTCAAAGAGGGGCAAAATGTATACACCTAAAAATCATCTGTAGATAATTAATTGAATAAGCAATTATTTAATTAATCCTCCTTCCCAATTTAATTGAATTCATTAGGAATTTGATTAAATTCTTCCACTCATCTACTTATTAATAAATCTAAGGATTTATTTAATAGGTTCATTTCAATAGTCCCCTTTGATTAATTAATTCAAATTAATTAATCCCTCCCCATTTAAATTCATTTCTTCTAATCCCTAATTAATTAAAACAAATCAATTTATGAGTTGTTGAAAGTTAATTAGTCTTTTCCTATTATTTGAATTTTAAATTCAAATTACCCACATGCCTCCTAACTTCTAACCACCTAACCTAACCACTTCTAAACCTAACCCATTCCATCTAACCCTGGGTTTAATTAAACCTATCTTAGCTTGCACATCCTAACCTCCTATGGTGTGGATATGCTTCCCTTGAGACACATGGCATCCTTGGGCCACATCTTAGACACTTGCCCTCTCATGAGAAAAGCCTCTTGACACTTGTCATCATAGAGATGGAAAATGTTCCCTTTCCTCCAACCTCTTTTCCAACCTCCTCCAATTTCACCATTGATATCTTCAGACTTAATCTTGATCGTTGATTCCTGCCACCTCACCCCTAGCCTTGGAAATCCTATAAATATACCCCATTTGGGAGCAATAATCATCCCATCTCATTTGCATTTTAGGCATTGTTACTATAGGCATAATATCTCTTAGAATATCATTTGAGCATTGTTATTATAGGAAATTGCATCTTAGATCTAGCTTAATTTGATCATTTTCTAGTATAATTGTTGAATCATGTAGCTTAATCATTCTCTTTTCTAGCTTAATTGCATCATTATCATTTCAAATCCTCCATCTAGATGTAGTCAAGTCACTGGAATTTGCTTATCCAGATCTGAGAGAAAATCCACACTCACATCTCTTAGGAGGCGATAGATCGCTTTGCTATGGTTTTATCTTTTTTTTGCTTATTATTTTCTAACCATGCTTGTAATGATCTATTGAGTGTTTGTGTTGTAGCTGCAGCTATCACACTTCATAGGCATGACAAATATCATAAACAAAGACTTCAATAATCAGGATGTTATCATTTTCAATCTTGAAATACAAATTACTATCAGTAGCACCTTTAGGAAATACCAATTTCAACAAGTATTTGTCTAATCTAGCATACCAGGCTCTAGGAGCTTGTATCAATCCATAAAGATATTTCTTCAACTTATGTACCATGATCATCCAATAATGAAAATCCACCAAGCTGTTCAATGTAGACTTCTTCCTCTAGATCACCATTCAAAAAGGAAGATTTGACATCCATCTGATACACCTTGAAATCTTTTTAAGCAACATAAGCAAGCAAAAATCTAACACCTTTAAGTCTGACAACCAGAGAAAAAGTCTCCTCATAATCAATTCCTTCTTGTTGTGAATACCCTTTGCAAACCGGTCTAGCTTTATTTCTAACAACTTCACCGGCTTCATTCAATTTGTTTTGAATACCCATTTAGTACCAATAACACTCTTATCCTTAGGTCTAGGCACAAGTTCCCAATTTTTATTCTTTTTAATTAGTTCTAGTTCTTCTTCCATAGCTCTCATCCAACTTTCATCTTTACAAGCTTCAGCAACATCTTTAGGTTCAACTTTAGAAATTAAAAATACTTCTTAAACAACTAACCTTCTTCTAGTCATTACACCCTTATTCTTATTACCAATAATTTTATTTTCAGAATGATTCAATCTTATATACCTCAGAGTCTTCTGATTGTTCTGACTCTTTGGTTCCTGTACTTCTTCACCAGTAGCAACAACATCTAGATTAACAGTCTCTACTTGATTATTCTCAGTCTCTTGAGTTTGAATAGGGGATAAAACAACATGTTTACCATCATCATAACCACATGCTCTGATCTCCTTCCCAAGTTTCTCATCCACCTTCACATTTTCACTCTCCACTATCTTTCTCAGTCTCTTATTGTAGCACCGGTAGGCTTTTCTCTTAGTTGAATATCCCAAGAAGATACCTTCATCACTTCTAGCATCAAAATTTCTAGTATCACCTTTGATGTGAACTCTGTTGAATGTGTAAACAACAATGCTAATGGATTCTCTCTAGTAGATCTTCAAGAACATTTACTTCAATTAGTATAGTCCTTGCAGCATCCAAAATAGTTATGTTCTTCCTCTCAACAACTCCATTCTATTGTGGGGTTCTAGAAGCAGATAATTGTCTTCTAATTCCATGCATCTCATAGAATGAGTTGAACTCACTGGAATAGAATTCTCCACCTCTATCAGATCTTAGACACTCTAGCTTCAATCCAGACTCAATTTCCACCTTAGCTTTGAATATCTTAAATTTCTCCAATGCTTTTGATTTCTCCTTCAAATATACAACCCACACCATCCTAGAATAATAATCAATTAGCAACATAAAATATCTATCACCCTGCACACTTCTAACATTTGTAGGTCCACATAGGTTAGTATGCACAAGATCTAGCAGTCCATCAGATGTATATTGTTTTCTCTTGAAATAAATTCTTATTTTCTTACCCAACTAACATTCCTTAGATACTGGATTAGCAGGCTTAACAATCTTAGGAAAATCTCTAACAGCTTGTGTAGAACATATCTTAATCATTGAATCAAATTTTACATGACACATTCTCCTATGCCACAACCAACTCTCATCTATCTTAGAAATCAAACAAATTTTCTCACCAACATTCAAATGAAAAATGTTACCTTCAATCTTAGTCCCATATGCAATCTCTATACTGGTGGCATTTAAGATCTTGCATTTACCTTAAATTATATATCATAACCCTTATCAACCATTTGTTCAACACTCAAAAGATTATGCTACAAACCTTCAATATACACGACATCATTAGTATTATGATTACCATCAAAAGAAATAGAACCTCTCCCACAGATTACACAAGATTTGTCATCTCCAAATCTAACTATTCCACTATCATACCTTTCCATGCTCACAAATTTGATTTTATCACCGGTCATATAATGCGAACAACGGTGGTCAATCACCCATTCATCCTTCTCTTCTACCTTAGCCTCCAAATATTTCTCCTCAACATAAGAACTAATAGGTATAAGTCTATCTTCTTTAATGGCAATAAACACAACTTCATCTCCTTCTAATTCATCGTCTATAACACCTTCATCTGCAACACCTTCATTTGCAATATAATAACAGTTATTTTGGTTCCTAAACTTCCGGTTAGACTTAGAAGGCTTCTCATGCTTCTCACTATCATGATTATCAAACTTATCATGTTTGTTATACTTAGTCATTCTCTCCAGGTGTCTAGAAGAAAAATGTCCTATCTTATGGCAAGAGAAACATTTCAAAGGCAACTTTCTATCATACTTACCGGCTTTTTTAGGAAATCTCTGGGCAATCAATGCTTCTAGCTCATCTAGCTCTCTTTCTTTCTCTTCCATCTCTTTTCTTTCTCTCTCATATCTAGATATTCTACACTCATCGGGATCATACTTTTGCTTACTGGATATAGATTAAAATGCTCTAAATGTTCTCTGACTTTCCATGTGATTCTCCAAATTCACTTGGCTCAAAAGCACCAAGCTTTCCAACCAACATATCTCTTGTCACTGTAGTCACACTTTAGATCTCATCAATAGCCACAACCTTGTGTTTATAAGCAGGAGGCAACGATCTCAGCACCTTAGAAATAATTTCATCTTCCTCAATGGTTCCACTGACACATCTAATACCTAGGACAAGGTCATTCACCATAGCCATAAAAGAGTGTATGTTCTCATCATCTCCCATCTTCAATGTCTCATACTTTCCTTTCAAACTCTATAACTTAGCAACTTTCACCTGTTTATCACCTTCATATAGAATTTCAAGCTTCTCCCAGATCTCATGTGTTGTTTGATGTCCCATAGCATTTTTATCTCTGAATCAGTCAGGACACTAAGCAATTCTTCCTTCACTCTAATATTGTATTCTTCTTCCTTAACCTCATCCAGAGTAGATGGTCCACTCGGAGGAACAACATAGGGATTCTTTGTAATCTTCCAGTAATCATCTCCAAGACATTTCAAGTGCACTTTCATCTAGTTCTTCCATATAGTATAGTTACTTCCATCAAACCTTTGACTGTCCTTCTTAAAGAGAATACCTTGAGCTACCATCCTAGATCTCCTCAAGTGGTTAAGCTTCTACTAGAGGATCTAGCTCTAATACCAATTGGTATCAGCAACCAAGAAGGAAGACTGAGTAAGAGGGAGGGGTGAATCAATCTTCACGGAATAAAAAATTCAACCACCAAAACATAGATTTGATAAACTGTAGTAATAAGATAGATAAGCAAATTAATAGCACAACATACAACACCAAGATTTTTGACATGGAAAACCCGGTTAAGGGAAAAACCATAGTGGGAACCTACCCACAGTAAGATGATACTCTGCAGTAGTATGTGAAAATATTACAATGGGCAATGCACAAGAATTTAGGCACACTTCCTAGAGCTCACTGCTCAAAGAATATTTGCCCAGAAGGCTACAACCCTCAAGGAATTCTCACTGACTTACAACAAGCTTTGGACTACAATTTGGAATAAATCAAGTACAATAATAGCATCTACAAATTCCTGATGACAGTTCCGATTAAGCACAGATGTCTGCCCAACAACACCAATCTCACCTCAAACTCAACACCAAAGGATAAATTACTTGTTCACACATTCAACTCTCTCTGATAATGCAAACACAATATCGACACCCAAATTACATGAATATCTCACCTATATATACAAATCATCAACCTTGATAACAAGATTGGCTAAACCCTAACCCCCAACTCACAATTACAAAATTACATCACACGATACAAAGATCAGCCACCAGACCAATATAATGATTTACATAGCATAGCATGGTCCTAATTCAAATTCCCAAATGATCAACTCCATCGGAAATCATGCCAAGATCAACCGCAACATGCCACACCACCAAAAATACCACACAACATGAAAATCATCACCGATTCATAGAAATCACCAAAAACTTGCACAATGATCAATGCAGATCACCCAAACAAATAGGAAATGACTAGGAATCATCTAGAACAGCTATACCAACACTACTTTTCAAATCTTCATCGGTTAATGTCTAGAAGCTTAAGAATACAACCAATCAACAACTGTCACAAAGAAAGATAACTTGCAAAGCACCAAATCACAAAACCATATGAAAGGAAGATACACAAGACTATACCAAACAATATCCCAAAGTCTCAGCACAAGATCTGATCACACAAGAATATACTAGAGGAAATACCGGACTCTGCAAAACAGTGATCTACAAAACAACATTACAAAAACTAGATCAAAACATCTTCCCAAATACACTAGATCAAATCACAGGAATATGTTGACATCAATGACAACAACATATCTTAGCAGAAGCAATGAACAACCATATCCAATAGTGCTTAAGATATTTTCATCCCTATTTGTAAATGTTGTGAATATCTGTAATTTATGTTCTTCTCCTTTCCATAAGTGCTCGTGCACAAGTCAGCCCCTTTAGCTTGGCCAAATTTTGACCTTTCACTAATACAGGGAGGGTTTTCCTTTTCTGTCCTCCATGTCCTGACTCATGCCTAATAGATATTTGAGACATCTAGTCTTGCCCTAAGAAAGCCTAGGCCCCCTCTGAGTCACCAAAATGTTGACCTTTTTTTGTTAGCTTAACTGCAGATCCATCCTGATAAATTCAAGTAGTTTTGCATAACCTGCATGTTATGCATACCAAATTGTCTTGCATAACCTTTGTGTTTATGTGCATTTTCTATAGACAGGAGTCTTTTGGTATTAGCAGCTTTTTTGCGAGGTCCCTTTTCTAATTTTCAGATGACCAATCGAGGCAGTCAAAGTCACTTAGAGTGATCGACTGGAGGGTCCCTCATCATTAGAGGTCCTCTCTCTTTGTTTTCTCCTACGAGATAGCAAGCGATGGTGTCATGTCATCTACTCAAGCTAGATAGGATGAGATTCCCTCTCCGACCTAGTGTTGAGTTCCCTTTTTTTTCCCCGGTGGATGATCCCTATATCTGATATGGCATCCTCTTGAGACTCAACAGGATGAGGTTTTTGATATGCCTGAGTGTCAAGCTCACTAAGCTCCCTCTATTTGGCATTAACATGGATGTGGTGGGGCCTGGGTGATGTGGAGGTCTTTGGTCTTTTACTATAGCCTCGATGGAGTGATCTTTTGTGCCTGGATGAGTGTTGAGTTCATCCAAGTGGATTTGCAGTCCGACATGGCAATTACTCGGGACTTAGTGAGGCCCCTTTTTCCACTTTTTTGAGCACCAAGTTTCTTTTGGTGACCATTTGTCTACTCACTTGGGTGTTTATCTGTTCTTGTGGGGTTTGCTTTCTCATCTGACGATTTGCGTGGTGTGATCTCGGCCGCCCATTTTTTAGTAAAACTTCATTAGATGACTTCGTTTTAAATTGTTGTTGGGCCTAATGAATCTTGATCGATGTCCATAATTTAAATACACAGTGGTCGCTAGCATTTAAACCCTTTGTGCATGGTGGTTGTCGACCCAATGGTTGAGACACTTTTTTTCTTAGTCAACACCCCAAATCGGATTTGTTTTGCTTCCAACCACCAGGGATCATCTCCATTACTCCAGACGCAACCCTGCAGGCCGATTTGGGATACTACCATGCCCTCTTCAATGTGTTAAGGACTTTCTGTACCTGTAGATACCATCTCAATTCATCATTTGCAGTGGTTTCCCATCTCTCCTCCCTCTTGCAGATATTTTGTAACCTGGCCTTAGGAGGGTTAGGGTTTTCAGCTATAGTTCACTTTTGATTTATGCCTCATCTATAAAGGCAATATTTATATATTTCCAAAGGATATTCTCCTCTTTTCTCTTGTAGAATTCATGTTTTCTACAATTGTAAAAATTAGCTTGCCTTTACATTAATGAAATTTGCTTGTCTTACCTATTTTCAGTCTAAACACATGTGTGTATTTTTCTCACCTCTTTGTTTAGATGGATTTTCATCTTTTTTTCTCAGTATCTATGATAGTGTCGACTCCTCTTAGAGTGACATCTATGAACTCTTCTATTCCTCTTACCATTGTTAAGAATTTCAACCTTGACTCAGTCTTAGAAAGCTAGATTTAGGTAGGAAGTAGTGTATCTTTTGGGTAGTTTCACTTATGTTTTTGTGTAGTTATAGGTGAGGGAGATCACATATTCTATCTAGGTGCAAACCTTTTCCTCTCTTTCAAGCATTCCCTCCTTCTCCCTTCTCTCTTAGAATCACTAGATTAGGTCTTAATTGCACTCACGATTGATAGGAAGTCAGTTTTTTAATGGAGATTCAACCTCACTTCTACAAGTCCCAAACTTTGGAGGTTGTTTCTATGTTTCACAAGGTTGATGATTAAGCCTGATCATCATAGGGTGTAGCTTTTGTGACAACGGTATTGTAGAAGCTAAAATGTGAATAGGAGAGGTTCAGAAGACAAGAACAAGAATGTGAAAGTAGATGATAATGGAAAAGAAAAATTTGAAGAGATCAGAGATCAGATGAATAAGACTTGGGTGAAGAAGAGTGATGATAATGCAGTTAATGGGTCTGAACCTGATTCCGGTGTTGGAACCTCATCTGATAACTAAGCTAATGGGTACACACCTGATTCCAGTGTTGGAACCTCATCAGGTAACTAAGCTAAGGCATTTGTCCTTAGGGGGAGGTTTTCATGATAAGTTTACAAACCCCCTATTGGATATCTATACCTTGTTTTGGTAGGTTGCAGATATTTCATTTAATGATTACTAACTCAGTAGAAGGTTTTTTGGAAGTGCTTGATGATCCATAGATGATCTTTTGGGAGAACTATATAAATACAAAGTATCTAGAATATTTAGGGTTAAGTGCATTTATTCTACTTAAAAGTTAGGTGTGTAGAGGATAACAAGAAAATTGACCTTTCATTTCTTACTTTGCATTCGAAGCGAGAGAGAAGAAGAATTTCTAGAGATTTAGAGCGAAAAGAAGATTTGTCACACGATATTATATCCAGTTGAAAGGTATTTATCAATTGACACTTTTTCAGTTTGAAACTTAAATTTCAAAAATGGCATCTTCTAGAATTGTGACCCCATTGGTAGTAGAGGTCACATAAAGGACAAGACCTAAATCTAAGAAGCATCCATATAAGTTGATAGAGGATGATCCGAGTGGCGCAATTTCATCAGTCCCTTATGGAGTATTGCACATGGAAGATATTAGGGCTTACATCCACTGTAACATTGAGGAGCTCGAGAGTGCTCAAATGATAAAACTATACACTTAGCACATGATTGATGGAATGGGAAGCTTGAAACCTGAATTTATGTCAATTTAAGAGAAGGGTTTTGCGCAGTTCATAAAATTTCTGGTTTTCAATGAGCCTGAGTGGGTACGATACATTTGAGAAGAATGCATGTTGAATTCAGGCAGTAAGGAAGTAACCTATTTGAGCTTAGTTGATGAGATGTCTGCCTTGAGGAATGTGTCAAGAACTAGATGGTAACAGAGGCAATCAGTTCTCAATTTGACAAAAGGTCAATGACAATCATTGATATTGTTGAATATGATGTTAGATTTACATCAATGGTGATGGGACAAAATATATCGTTCTAGCCAGGATAATTCAGTATCTGATACTACTATCTATGATGCTTATCAGATGTTGAAGGAAGATAAGAAATATGATTTATGTGAAGTGCTCCAAAGTGAGCTATTGAGCAATTTGAAGAAAATCAAACAGGATAAGAAGATGTATTCAAATTTGGAACTTTGATCATATGTTTATATTTCTATTTCATGAATGAGATTCTGGGATTGGAAAAATTTTAGTGGGCCTATGACAAGCCTGTGGCAGTTCAGATAAATGAAACACTTCATGGCCTTGGAGATGATATAGTCCAGAATGGCATTTTATGGGGATACTTCAAAACCTTACAAAGTATGATGAAGAGTGGGGAAATAATTCCTAAGGAGATATTAGAGAAATATGAGGACACTATTTGTTTTATGGTTGACACTGATCAGTGCCTTATGGAAGCTATGGAGCCAAATCATGGATCATGCCCATGGGGTATGACATTGAAGGACACATTCTTGATGCATATGCTCAGTATTTATTGAGAAAATAGGTGGATAAGTCTGAAGAAAGGTTTGGAACTTACAAGGAGAAGAACTTGGACTTACACTCTAAGTTCAAGAAGCCTGAGATTCAAAAGAAGGTTAGGAATGAGGTAGAGAAGCTGGTGGAGAGCATGGTGATTGCCAAAGAGGTGGTGCAGAGAGATAGAGAGGAAAACATTCTAAAAGAAGAAGATGTGGTCAAGCCAAGAAGGATGAATCAGAAGCCCTTGCCCCTAAGCTGAAGCAACCCAAGAGCTCTGTACCCTCCTCTAGTGCTCAGAAACCTGTTAGTTCACCTAAGCCTCAAGCCAAACCATCTAGTGAAGGAAAGAAGGAAGAGAGGACAAGCCAGAGTATTCATTCATGTTGATGGAGATGAGATAGAGTCAGATGAAGCAGTCAAGGAGGTTAAAGCAAAAGTTGTTAAGGCCACCAAGGTCACAAATGAGAAATCATTTGGTGGACCCAAATCTGGTAAGAAATCAAAATCTGAACTTGATGAGGCATTTAAGAAAGGGAAACTTGGAATTAAGCCTCCCATGTCTTTGAATAAGATTGTTAAGAATGAGAATTTTAAGCCACTATTTGAGTGGTAGGATAATTTTGATAAATCCAGTAAAAGGACCTTAGAGGAAGCAACTATAGAATACCTAAATATATATAGTAAAGCTCTGATTGAAGTAATGTCAATCATACCCAAGAGCTTTTATGACATTTTGGATGGTAGGAGACAAACTGCAAATAAAGAGGATGAGAGATTGAAGGAATATGTATTAGTTAGTCTTTGTTCAATTATTTTTAAGGAGGAGATAGATAGATTACTTAAGTTAACAAAGAATGAATTTAGGAGTAAGCATAGAGTAAATAAAATCAATTTGGGGAAAATTGATGAAGTTTCAAAGGAAATTGAGAAGATCTAGATAACCGGTATCAAGTAAATCAGGTGAAAGGACAAGGTGACACTAATCTGGAAGTGCAAACAATGGATGATACTTTTGTCCTGGAAGTCCAAACTATTAAGCCAATAGAAGTTAATATTGAGGATGTGGATGTAGGAAAAATAGATGAGGGTAAGGATAAGAGTGACAATCCTCTAGTTGATGCAGTTAACCCTTTGAATCTTGGAAAGGAAGTAGATATAGAGGAGAACATAGAAGAGGAATAGATAGAGGTCAAGGTTGAGGTTGAAGCTGAGGAAAGAGACACTAAGAAATTAGTGAAGGGGAAGAAGATCCATGTAGAAGATCTAGAATTTACTCAAGGCCCCATCAACCTATCTTCTCTTTCCCTTGTCTAGCCAGGTGCTCAAATTGACAGCATTTTCTCAAGCCAAATCTAGTGAGGATTTGCTAAAATCTCACACAGAGGATAGTAAGTTGCTTACTATGACATCTAGTGTTCTGGAAAAACTCATGTCTTCTTTTTAGAAGGACTCATCAAGCACTCCATCCAAGAAATTGAAAAGCTTAATTATAATCATTTTCTATCTTTGAAAAATATACTAAAGAGAAGGTCTAGAATGAGATTAATGCAAGAAGGCTCTAGACACTAAAGAAGATGATTGTTGATGTCAAATTTAATATGGATACTTGTGTAAAGGGTGTTCAGGATGCACTATTCGAGGGTGTAAATAGATCTATAAATAATGCCTAACACTATCTCAGGTCACCTGGGATATTGAGAAAAAGGCTAAAGAGCATGAGGATCAACTTGCCCAAATGTCTCAATCATTTGATCCCTTATCAGTCTCCTTGAGTAGTCACAAGGACTAAGTAATATCCTTGCTTGAGAAAATCAAGAGTTTGAGTTTGGAAAAGAGAAAGTAATTGGCAGAGTTTGTGAACTTGGGAGTCTCATTACTCCCAAGTTGGATATCATGCTTATTGGTCTAGAAGATACCCAAAGTGCCATGAAATCCATAGAGCCGACAGATCTCAAGTCAGTAAAGGCATTTGCATACTTGTTTAGTGAGATTTATAACTATGTTGGAGAGACTCAATAAGGGCTAGGATAGCCACCTAAATTCATTGAATAATTCTTGTACAAACATCTTCAAATTTTTGTGAGTATAAAGGAATATGTGTACATATGTAACTAGCACTTTTGGCTTGAATTTTTGGTTTCTGGAACCCTACCTTTTCCATTGATGTCAAAGGGGGAGAATAGATGACTGATAAATATTTATCTTAAGGGGAGTTGTTGATTTTTTGGTCAGGTAGTCATATTTTTGGTTGCAGTGTATATATTTTGGTTTTGGTCTAACATTGTCATTTTTCACTAAGTGTTGCCATCAATGCCAAAGGGGGAGATTGTAGGAAAGAGAACCTGAATTTATGTTCAAATATTATCAATGATGGCAACGTGAGTCAAATATCCAATCCTTAATTCATAATTCATTTATATCAGATGATTGATTGAGGTCTGGTGAGGTACAGTGATAAGAAAATGACATCTCACAAAGTGTACAATGTTTTGGTTGGCGGTTCTTTTGTGTTGAGTATTTGGTGTTGCAAACCTTACAGATGCATTGTGGTCATGTAATATGCCTTATTCCATATTTATGGCCTCCAATGTTGAGCCTTGTGTAAATTGGAAGATCTGGTAGATAGGTTTTCTGGTAGAATAGTGCACATCAACTATAACATGTGAAGATTCATTGTGTGGATCATGCGAAGTAATTTTGGCAGTCGTTTGTGTGTTCATGGATGTTAAGACAACATGTGAGAAGTGTGTGGACAATTTTTTTTATCCACATGGTTGTTTTCGATCGGATTGAGTCGACTTGTGTAACACGTTTCATTTGTGTGTTATGCATTTTTGGGCCGACATGATGAAGACCTAAATTGTTGATGTGGATATATTAGGCCAATTTATTTGATCATTTTTTATATCAATGGTTATGTGGAAAGTGTGTATGAGTGACTGTGTGCAGTTTCACATGCACGGTTGAAAGATTGGTGCTCAGGTATAATGCATAATATCATAACAAAGCAATGTAGTAGAGAAGAGTAAGATTGTGTGTTTTGTGCCTAACCAAAACTATACTTAGGCATTTGTTCATGCTATTCAATAGTTCAAACCTTCTTGTATCTTTTGTAATCATTTTGTAAGGCAGTGATCCTTCTCAGTTGTAGCCCTAGTAATTTTGAGCAGTAGACTCTAGGCAATGTGCCTGAATGCATGAGCATTCCCATTGTAATATTTCATTTACTCCTAACAAGGTATATTCTCATTATGAATATGTTCCCACTGTGGTTTTTCCCTTAACCGGGTTTTCCACATATAAACCTGGCATTGTGATGTTATGGATGTTTGCCTTATGTGTTTACATTTTTCTTTTGTTAATTTGCATTAGATGGTTGAAGAATCAGATTAATAATGTTAAAGATTCACCCCCCTGTTAGTGTTCCTTGAATCCGCAATTCATAATTCATTCATACCAGAAGATTGATTGAGGTTTGTTGAGATCCGGTGAGAAGAACATGACATCTAGCAAAGTGTATAGTGTTTTGGTTGGCATTTCATTTGTGTTGAGTATTTGGTGTTGCAGATCTTAGAGATGCATTGTGGTCATGTAATATACTACCTTATTCGAGGTTTATGGAATCCGATGTTGAGTTTAGTGTAGTAGATAGGTTTTTTGGAAGAACAATGTGCATTAGCTGTAACATGTAAAGATTATTTGTGCAGATCATGCGAAGTGATTTTGGCAGCCGTTTGTGTGTCCATGGATGTTGAGACAACATGTGAGAAGCATGTGGATAATTTGTTTTGATCCACATCATTTTTTTGGATCGGATTGAGCCGACTTGAGTAAAACATTTCATTTGTGTGTTATTTGTTTTTGGGCCGACATGATGAAGACCTAAATTGTTGATGTGAATATATTAGGCTAATTGATTTGATCATTTTTTATATTGATGATTATGTGGAAAGTGTGTATGAGAGATTGTGCGCAGTTTCTCGTGCATGGTTGAAAGATTGGTGCTTCAGTATAATGTAGAATATCATAACAAAGCAGTGTAGCAGAGAAGAGTAATATTATGTGTTTTGTACTTAACTAAAACTATACTCAGGAATTTATTGATGTTATTCAATAGTTAAAACCTTCTTGTATCTATTATAATCATTTTGTAAGGCAATGAGCCTTCCAGGTTGTAGCCCTTATAATTTTGAGTAGTGAGACCTATGCAGTGTGCCTGAACGCATGTGCATTCAAATTGTAATATTTCATTTACTCCTAACAAGGTATTATCTCATTGTGGGTATGTTCCCATCGTGGTTTTTCCCTTAACCGAGTTTTCCACGTATAAATCTGGCATTATGGTGTTGTGGATGTTTGCCTTATGTGTTTACATTTGTCTTTTGTTAATTTGCATTAGATGGTTGAAGAATAAGATTAATAATGCTAAAGAATGCAGAACACTAATTCACCCCCCCTCTTAGTGTTCCTTGAATCCGCAATTCAATTCATACCAGAAGATTGATTGAGGTCTGGTGAGGTCTGGTGAGAAGAACAGGACATCTAGAAAAGTGTACAGTGTTTTGGTTGGCGGTTCATTTGTGTTGAGTATTTCATGTTGTAGATATTAGAGATGCATTGTGGTCATGTAATATTCCTTATTCCATTCTTATGGCCTTCGATGTTGAGTCTTATGTAAATTGGAAGATCTGGTAGACAAGTTTTCTAGCAAAACAGTGTGCATCAGCTGTAACCTGTGAAGATTCATTGTGGGGATCATGTGAAGTGATTTTGGCAGTCATTTGTGTGCTCATGGATGTTAAGACAGCATGTGAGAAGCGTGTGGACAATTTGTTTTGATCCACATCATTGTTTTGGATTGGATTGAGCCAACTTGAGTAACACATTTCATTTATGTGTTATGCATTTTTGGGGCGACATGATGAAGACCTAAATTGTTGATTTGGATATATTAGGCCAATTTATTTGATCATTTTTAATATTGATGGTTATGTGGAAAGTGTGTATGAGTTACTGTGCACTTTCATGTGCACGATTGAAAGATTGGTACTCCAGTATAATGTAGAATAGCATAACAAAGTAGTGTAGTAGAGCAAACTGTGGAGTAAGATTATGTGTTTTGTGCCTAACCAAACCTATGTTGGCAATTGATAATATACTAGTTAGGTTTCATTATGTTTTCATTGATGGCAATATGTTTTTGGGTTCAGGCTTCATATGGTGTATGGGCAGGCACTTCACAGACTCTACACCGGCACCGACACCGACAAGATAGAAGATTTCTTTGGTCACCGACAATACAAGCCGACATGGTATGGTAAAGGATATCAGTATTGGATGCCGACACATCTTGGATCTAGCATCGATAATTTTTTTTAATGCTTATTCATTTATGTTATAAGGTCGACATGTAATATGTAATTGTATATATCCTTGTAAGCCGACATAAGGCATAAATTTGTATAGGGTATATAGGGGAGATTGATTAGATCACTTTTGATATGGATGGATGGATAAGGTTATGGATGTAATGTAATGTGAAATATATCAAAGAGATTATGTATGTGAGGAATTCATTTTAAGGGTTATTCTGGTACGGAGGTTTAGGGTTTTAACCGGAATAGGCAAAGCTTAAACCCGAACTGTATTCTGGCATAGGAGATGTTATACTAAGCAGTTCACTATTCTTTGGATTGTTGTCTAGATTGTTATGTACTCAGTGAGGCTCCTTTTGTGATGAGTAGTGTGCTCTGGGCTGTAAGTCTTCCTGCAAGTGTAGGCCCATCATATATTGTAATATCTCTTCATATGGCTAGTGAATTGATATTGTGGGTCACAAATCCCACCATGGTTTTTCCTCATTGAGGTTTTCCATGTATAAATATGTGTGTTATGGTTCTCATTTATGTGTTTGTCTTATTGGTTGCATTACTTCTTTCAATTCTATTTATACTGGTATACCGATTGGTGTATGTATATTTTGTTAAGGCTAAAATCTTTTATTCTGGTATAACATTGATTCACCCCCTCTCAGTGTTATTGGTTTCCAACAATTGGTATCAGAGCCATGTGCCTCGGAGGAAGTTTAACAGCTTGAGGAAGATCTTGAAACCGGAATCATTGAATATGGCTTTGGAGAAGCATCTTGAGATGGCACTTGAAGATTATGATGTTGAAAGATTAAAGAACTTAAAGCTACAAGATGAGTTGAATTCTGCTAAATAATTTATTCTTGTCCTACAAGAAAGACTATCATCGATTCAAGCTAGGAGGAAGGAACTTTTGCAAAATCAGGTTGATGAAGATGCACTTAAGGAACAATGTCATAAATTGAGTTAGGAGAACATGGTTATAAAGAATGAAATGCAAACTATGACTATGAGGTTGTCTAAGGATATTGAGGACAGAAAGAAAAAGGAAGAAAATCTTGTTGTATCCCTGAAGAACAAATTTGAAGAATGTGGTAGGTTGACTCATGAAATTGAGATATTAAGGTCTAATTTGGTACAATCCCGAAGTAATGAGCAAGAGCTTGATAGACAAATGACAGTACTAAGAGATGATTTAACTACTGCAAGTGAGTACAAAGAAAAATTCAAGATTAGCTTAGCACAACTTGATGAGTTACTGAAGAGACAGAGGTAGACTGGAGATTCCAGTGGACTTGGATTTGAGCAAGGACAAAGTTCCGATACTACTAATGAAGATCAAAACCATAAGGCACCAATAAGGCAATTCAATGCTTATAAATTCAATGGTACATGTTTTGTTTATAATATATTTCGTCACATGGCTAGGCACTATAGAAACAAAGCAAATCATACCCTGATTCTGCTCCTGGTAAATGTTCTAAATGCAATAAAATTGGTCATAAGACAGAAGATTGCAGAATGAATGTAAAATGCTATGCTTGTGGAAAAGTTGGACATATGGCTAATCAGTGCAGGTAAAGCAATCTCACCAGTTTTAGCAAGGCAATTCAAAAGAACAATGTTACATGTTATGCATGCAATGAAGTTGGACATATTGCTAAGTTTTGTAGAAGCACAAATCCACCGGTTGGCAATGGAGGATAAAATGATAAAGGGAAAGAGAAGGTAAATGAAATCCAGCAAGATCATACTCAGAGATGGGTTAAAAAGACTAAAGAGCAATCATGAGATGGGAATGTCCCGGTTACCTATCTGGCAGAAGAGGTTGCTCCTACACCAGCAGTGAGTTCATCTAGTAACTAAGGTAGATGCCTTAGGGGTAGGAAAATTTCATGAAAGATGATGCATATTCCCCTAGAGGAGATTCTAGAATATGTTCCAGATACTGGAGAGGATTATCTGGCATTGATATATTCAGAGTGAGATCTGGTATCATTCAATGACAGTCATTTATGTCAACAAAAAATTAGGGTTTTCTTGATGGATAAAAGGTCGATTACACTTCATTATTATTCACCCATCATTCAGAGCAATTTAGAGAGACTTAGTGCAATTAGAAGCTATTTAGAGGCAATCAAATTTCATCTTGAACGATCACACCCGCATCTGGAAGGATTTGATAAGAGGTTTTCACCGTCAATGTTCTAAAGGTATTTTCTTGAATCATGGAATTAGGATCATGTTCTTCTCCTATTTTTGTTGCAAATTTAACTATAGTAGAAGTTAAGGACCGCCCCCGGCCAATTTTCAAACGGTATCCACATGTGGCTACCAAGGAAGATTCGGTTGGAGTGTTTTCTTGCATCCCGAAGGGAGTGGTATATTTAGAAGATGTTAGGGCCTATATTCATTATCATATAGAGGACTTAGGCACTTCGGAGATCAAAGGGATGTATATGAATGAACTCATGGGAGAATCTAGTAAAATCAAACCGGCATATAAACACATCGAAGATCTAGGGTTCACTAATATTCTAGATATTCTAGAATTCGAGGATGAGATTGTTAGACATGTACTAAGAAGAGTACATGGGGAATTCATATGGCTAGGCTAACCCTACAAAATCACTAAGGAATCCATTCGGGCAATTACTAGTTTGCCATCAACAGGGTAACATCCGAATAATAAAATATAAAATGACTTTGTAAGGAAGATCACCGATGCTACATAAGACAAGAGATTGATGAAGGTGAGCACTATCACCAACACCGACATCAGATTTGTTAGCATGATCATAGGCTACAAGGTAACTCAGTCTAACCGACTGAATTCAGTTTCCAATTCATGTATTTTGGTCACATGTAGGATGATGAGAGAAAATATCAAGTTAGATCTTTGTGACTATATGCTTGATGAGTTATTGATCAATTTAGGGAATATTAAAGGTGAGAAGAAGGGCACCTTCCGATATGGAAATCCATTAGTATGATTAATGTTATACTTTTTGAATGATACCCCCGGTTCTAGAAGGAAGCAATGTGCTTTTGACATCCCGGTAGGAAGATAGCTTAAGCAATCAATTTATGCATTGATAAGTCTTAGAGATGATAAGGTATGGGGTTACTTCAAGGCTTTTCAGAAATCTATGAGGTCTAGAATAAGGATACCTAAGTAAATAGTAGAGAAATACTCTACCGACATTTGTTTCATGGTTAAGAAGGATGTGACTCTCATGGAGGCAGTCAAGCACTAGAAGATTTGGATAGAGGAAATGGGATATGAGGTAGATGCATTAATTCTAGATGCATATGCAAAAATTCTACTTGATGCAGACATAGATGAAACAAAAAAACATTGTGGCACAACACAACAAAAGACTTTTGAGGTTGAAACTAAGTTCAACTGGAAGAAGAGGAAAAACCAAGAAGGTAAGGCAAGCAAGTTTGTACAGGAAGTTTCTAAGGAAATTAAGCCACTCATTGATGCTATCGCGGAGAAAGGGAGAAAGAGGAAGGATTTGGTAGTTCACATTGAACCTGTGGCTAGAGATTCTAAGACTGATGATGAGACACCATTAGCTTTCAAAAGGGTTGTGAGGAAGAAACTGGAAGAATCTAAAGTGGAACCAAAGAAACAATCGGTTAGGAAGGTTACCATCAAATTACTAACATAGAAGAAGGCACTAAAGGATACACCATCAGTTGTATCTGGTACTACCAGAAGGAGGAAGAAGAGTGATACTGATTTGGCACTAGAGACTGGAAATGTAACAATTATTCTGCCTAAGAATTGTGCTGAAATTGTAGATGAAATAACTAAGGATGGGATGCTGAAAAATGTCAAGTCTTATTATGATACATTTAAAGTTTATGAACAGAGAGAGGTAGAGGAAACAATTCTTCTATATTTAGACATCTATAAGAAAGCATTAATTGAAATAGAAAATCAAATACCGACAGAGCTATACAACATATTAGATGCTAAAAGGTTATCTACAATGCAAGAAGACCAACACATTATTAAGATGCAAGAACTTTTAGCTATATATGTTTCTATGACTCCAGATGAGATGGAGAAGACAATTGAGGCTGCAAATAAGAAATTTTTCAACAACAAACATTAAATTACTAGCCTGATGTTAGGAAGGATGAATGAGATAATAAAGGAAATACATAAGGGTTGGATGATTTTTTTGGGAGAGCATAGAGGATTCTTCAATTCACCAAAGATAAAGACTGATATTGTAGATACACTAGTTGAAGAGAATGGTAAAGGAATTATGGGTACTCCACCCTCAGTTTTGAAGAATATCAAAATAGTGGAAATGGAGCCATCGATTAACACAAATACACAGACACCGGTTAATGCAGAGAACATTGTACAAGATACTAACATTGAGGATACTTGTCCTCTAGATACTAATGTACAGGTTGAGGATATTGATCTTAGAGAGGAACTGGTAGTTGCAAAGACTGCACCAAGTGGTGAAGCCACCGGTACAAGTGAGGAGGTAATAAAGGATAAATCACCAGAGAGAAAAGGGGAATCCCATGGGGAACTATTTGTTGGCACATCATTATTGACAATTGACACTTCTCTAATGGAAAAGAAAAACATCACAAAGATGAGTCCCACAGAACTGATGACGATGGCTGCTTAGAAACTGATGGAGGGAACCATGGACAAAGGGATTATAGATCAATCCACAACTATTTTGCACAGATTGGTCCCAAAATGTAAGATTGAGAATGAAGCGAGCCCTTTTGGTAGGCTTAAGATAATAATAGAACACATCTCTAAATATTTTCAATCATTACAACAGATCTCTAACCAACTAGCACTTGAAAAAATCACTTTGGCTAAGAGAGCCGCTTTTGATCAGATCATTGACAAAGAGAAGAAAAAGATTGAGAAGTTAATTTTGGTAGAAAATTCTTTGAAACAAGGTACTAATATATATAGGGTATGTTGCAATACAAAGATTCTTACAACAAAAGTAGATGAAAAGATAAAAGAGGTACATGACAAAATTGCTAGTATTGCTAACTCTTTTGATGGACTAACTTCACTGACCACATCTATTGATGGACAAATTTTGACTTTGGAGAATCAAATTTCTGCTCTTGAAAAAGAAAGAGATAAGATCATTCAGAGAGCTAGAAGTCTCAGAGGTTTGGTGAGTCCAAGATTGGATTCACTTGGTGTACATAAGAGGGAATGCATGGATATGCTTGGTAAGCCCACACTGAGAGAGGTTAATGAGAAATAATCACTTGCATATTCACTAAGTGGACTTGTATCTATCTCCAACATATTCAAAACCAATTGGGATACTTATGTGGAGTTATTAGAGAAAGCTTACCCGAAAATGTGGAAATTGGTCAAGCTCCAGTAAGACATTTTTTTTGAGGTATTCAGTGTACAATTATCATTCTTTGACATTCTTTTTGCAATTTTTGGGCATTGATGTCAAAGGGGGAGTAGTATACATGTGAAAAAGAATGAAGGGTTGCATACATTAGAGGGAGTTATAGATTTTTTTGGAATTTTGAAGTATTGGAGCATTTTGCATATTCAACTCGGGGGGAGCAGGGCAAGATGAAACCGACAGTTGAAACCATGACCATTTTTCACATGAGTGTTGCCATCAATGCCAGAGGGGGAGATTGTTGGCAATTGACACTCTACTAGTTAGGTTTCCTTATGTTTTCATTGATGGCAACATGTTTTTGGGTTCAGGTTTCATATGGTGTACCGACAGGCACTTCACAGACTCTACACTGACACCGACACCGACAGGATAGAAGATTTCTTTGGTCACTAGTGATGCAGGCCGACATGGAATGGTAAAGGATATTGGTATTGGAGGCCGACACATCTTGAATTCGACATCGACAACTTGTTTTAATGCTTATCTATTTATGTTATAAGGCTGACATGTAATATGTAATTGTATATATCCTTGTAAGCTGACATAAGGCACACCTTTGTATAGGGTATATAGGGGACATTGATTAGATCACTTTTGATATGGATGGATGGATAAGGTTATGGATATAATGTAATGCGAAATATATCAAAGAGACTATGTATGTGAGGAATTCATTGTAAAGGTTATTTTGGTACTGAGGTTTAGGGTTTTAACTGAAACAAACAGAGCTAAAACTGCAACTGCATTCAAGCATAGGAGATGCTATACTAAGCAGTTCACTATTCTCTAGATTGTTCTTTGGATTTTTATGTAGTCAGTGAGGCTCCTTTTGTGATGACCAGTGTGCTCTAGGCTGCTGCAAGTACAGGCCCATCATATATTGTAATATATCTTCATATGGCCAATGAATTGATATTGTGGGTCACAAATCCCACTGTGGTTTTTCCTCATTGAGGTTTTCCATGTATAAATTTGTGTGTTATGGTTCTCATTTACGTGTTTGGCTTATTGGTTGCATTACTTCTTTAAATTATCTTTATACCAGTATACCGGTTAGTGTGTGTATGTTTTGTTAAGGCTAAAATATTTTATTCTCGTATAACACTAATTCACCCCCCCTCTTAGTGTTATTGATTTCCAACAAACTATACTCAGACATTTTTTGATGTTATTCAATAGTTCAAACCTTCTTGTAATCCTTTTGTAAGGCAGTGAGCCTTCTGGGTTGTAGCCCTTGTAATTTTGAGTAGTGAGCTCTAGGCAGTGTGCCTGAATGCATGTGCATTCCCATTGGAATATTTCCTTTACTCCTAACAGGGTATTATCTCATTGTGGGTATGTTCCTACCATCGTTTTTCCCTTAACCGAGTTTTCCACATATAAATCTGGTGTTGTGGTGTTGTGGATGTTTGCCTTATGTGTTTACATATTTCTTCTCTTAATTTGCATTAGATGGTTGAAGAATCAGATTAATAATTTTAAAGATTGCAGAACACTGATTCACCCCCCTCATAGTGTTCCTTGAATCCACAATTCATAATTCATTCATACCAGAAGATTGATTGAGGTCTGGTGAGGTCTAGAGAGAAGAACATGACATTTGGCAAAGTGTATAGTGTTTTGATTGGCGGTTCATTTGTGTTGAATATTTAATGTTACAGATCTTAAAGATGCATTGTGGTCATGTAATATGCCTTATTTTAGGTTTATGGCCTCCGATGTTGAGTCTTGTGTAAATTGGAAGATCTAATAGATAGGTTTTCTGGTAGAACAGTGTGCATCAGCTGTAACCTGTGAAGATTCATTGTGGGGATTGTGCGAAGTGATTTTCATAACTATTTGTGTGTTCATGGATGTTAAGACAACATGTGAGAAGTGTGTGGACAATTTGTTTTGATCCACATCGTTGTTTTGGATTGGATTGAGCCGACTTGCGTAACACGTTTCATGTGTGTGTTATGCATTTTTGGGCCGACATGATGAAGACCTAAATTGTTGATGTGGATATATTAGGCCAATTGATTTGATCATTTTTTATATCAATGGGTATGTGGAAAGTGTCTATGAGAGACTGTGTGCAGTTTCACGTGCGCAGTTGAAAGATTGATGCTCCGATATAATGCAGAATATCATAACAAAGCAGTGTAGCAGAGAAGAGTAAGATTATGTGTTTTGTGCCTAACCAAAACTATACTCAGGCATCTATTGATGTTATTCAATAGTTCAAACCTTCTTGTATCTTCTGTAATCATTTTGTAAGGCAGTGAGCCTTCCGAGTTGTAGCCCTTGTAATTTTGAGCAATGAGCTCTAGGCAGTGTGCATGAATGCATGTGCATTCCCATTGGAATATTTACTTTACTCCTAATAGGGTATTATCTCATTGTGGGTATCTTCCCACCGTGGTTTTTCCCTTAACTGGGTTTTCCACGTATAAATTTGGCATTGTGGTGTTGTGGAGTTTGCCTTATGTGTTTACATTTTTCTTTTGTTAATTTGTATTAGATGGTTGAAGAATCAGATTAATAATTTTCAATATTGCAGAACATTGATTCACCCCCACTCTTAGTGTTCCTTGAGTCAGCAATTCATAATCCATTCATACTAGAAGATTGATTGAGGTGTGGTGAGGTCTGGTGAGAAGAACATGACATTTGGCAAAGTGTACAATGTTTTGGTTGGCAATTCATTTGTGTTGAGTATTTCAAGTTGCAGATCTTAGAGATGCATTGTGGTCATGTACTATTCCTTAGTCTAGGTTTATGGCCTCCAATGTTGAGTCTTGTGTAAATTGGAAGATCCGATAGACAGGTTTTCTGGTAGAACAGTGTGCATCAGCTATAACATATGAAGATTCATTGTGCAGATTTTGCGAAGTGATTTTGGCAGCCATTTGTGAGTTCATGGATGTTAAGACAACATGTGAGAAGCCTGTGGACAATTTGTTTTGATCCACATCATTGTTTTGGATCAGATTGAGTTGACTTGACTAATATGTTTCATTTGTGTGTTATGTGTTTTTGGGTTGACATGATGAAGACCTATATTATTGATGTGGATATATTAGCCAATTTATTTGATCATTTTTTATATGGATGATTGTGTGGAAAGTGTGTATGTGCGTAGTTTCACGTGTGTGGTTGAAAGATTGGTGCTCCGGTATAATGCAGATTATCATAACAAAGCAGTGTAGCAGAGCAGAGTAAGATTATGTGTTTTGTGCTTAACCAAAACTATACTCAGGAATTTATTGATGTTATTCAATAGTTCAAACCTTCTTGTATCTTTTGTAATCATTTTGTAAGGCAGTGAGCCTTCTGGGTTGTAGCCCTTGTAATTTTGAGCAATGAGCTCTAGGCAGTGTATCTGAATGCATGTGCATTCCCATTGTAATATTTCATTTAATCCTAATTGGTTATTATCTCATTCTGGGTATGTTCCCACTGTGTTTTTTCCCTTAACCGGGTTTTCCACGTATAAATCTAGCATTGTGGTGTTGTGGATGTTTTCCTTATGTGTTTACATCTTTCTTTTATTAATTTGCATTAGATGGTTGAAGAATCAAATTAATAATGTTAAAGATTGCAGAAAACTGATTCACCCCATCCCCCTCCTAGTGTTCCTTGAATCCGCAATTCATAATTCATTCATACCAGAAGATTGATTAAGGTTTGGTGAGGTCAGATAAGAAGAAAAGGACATCTGGAAAAGTGTATAGTGTTTTGGTTGGCGGTTCATTTGTGTTGAGTATTTTTTTTTGTATATCTTAGAGATGCATTGTGGTCATGTAATATGCCTTATTCTAGGTTTATGGCCTTCCATGTTGAGTCTTGTGTAAATTGGAAGACTCGGTAGACAGATTTTCTAGTAGAATAGTGTGCATCAAATGTAACATGTGAAGATTCATTGTGTGGATTGTGCAAAGTGATGTTGGCAGTTGTTTGTGTGTTCATGGATGTTAAGACAACATGTGAGAAGTGTGTCAACAATTTGTTTTAATCCACATGATTATTTTGGATCAGATTGAGCCGACTTGGGTAACACATTTCATTTGTGTTATAAGTTTTTGGGCCAACATGATGAAGACCTAAATTGTTGATGTGCATATATTAGGCCAATTGATTTGATCATTTTTTATATCAGTTATGTGGAAAGTGTGTATGTGCAACTATGCACAGTTTCATGTGCGCGGTTGAAAGATTGGAGCTCTAGTATAATGCAAAATATCAGAATAAAACAATGTAACATAGAAGAGTAAGATTATGTGTTTTATGCTTAACCAAAACTATACTCGGGCATTTGTTGATGCTATTAAATAGTTCAAACCTTCTTGTATCTTTTGTAATCATTTTGTAAGGTAGTGAGCCTTCTAGGTTGTAGCACTTGTAATTTTGAGCAGTGAGCTCTAGGTAGTGTGCCTGAATGGATGTGCATTCTCATTGTAATATTTCATTTACTCCTAACAGGGTATTATCTCATTATGGGTAAGTTCCCACCATGGTTTTTCCCTTAACCGGGTTTTCCACGTATAAATCTAGTGTTGTGGTGTTGTGGATGTTTTCCTTATGTGTTTACATCTTTCTTTTGTTAATTTGCATTAGATGGTTGAAGAATCAGATTAATAATTTTAAAGATTGCAGAACACTGATTCACCCCCCTCTTAGTATTCCTTGAATCCGCAATTCATATTTCATTCATACTAGAAGATTGATTGAGGTCTGGTGAGGTCTGGTGAGAAGAACAAGACATATGGAAAAGTGTATAGTGTTTTGGTTGGCAGTTCATTTGGGTTGAGTATTTGGTGTTGCAGATCTTAGAGATGCATTGTGTTCATGTTATATGCCTTATCAGGTTTATGGCCTCCAATGTTGAGTCTTGAGTAAATTGGAAGATCCGGTAGACAAGTTTTTTGGTAGAACAGTGTGTTGTTGGCTTGATGATGATTGTAATGAATGACTACATATGTTGTCATTGATGGAACATGTACACACACACATATGTTCACATTGTCTACCGGTATTCCTTCTAAAAGTTACTTGTAGTGCAACCGGTATTAGAAGTTTTTCTTATGATGGTGTCAAATAGGTACAAGGAAACAACCGGTATATGCAGGAGCTAACTTGACATCAACTTGAAGATCCAGTGGAGATTATCAAAGAAGCAATGGAGGACAATCGATTTACATGTTGATATGGTTAACTCCAACCGGTATCGGTGTTCCGACCGGTATTCAATGATTGTGTGATGAGTTATCACCGGTCATGATGAGTTATCCTAACGAACAAATTTTGGCGGTAATTTGTGATGAGTTATATTTGATTGTCCAGATACACTGCACCTAGGAAATTGTGATATAATTTCTAAGGTCGACATGAAATCCAAATGTCTACATAATGACATTATGTTGAACTATTTTGAAGATATGATATGAGATTATTTGATGTGAAGATAGAAGTGTTAATTTGTTGAAATTATTGCAGACTATGTTGGTTATGCAGTTTTGAGTGCATAGAAGAGGATCTATTCAAGAAAGTTGTGCTACTTCTAGATCCCACCACCTGTTGTTTTCTAATCACTACAACAATCAAATACCCTAACTGGGTAAGCTCTAACAAGCTTCATTGTACAAATCCTGTAACAAGGTGATCCATTAGTTTGGATTCATAAATCCTCTATCGAGGTTATGCCTAATAGGGTACTACCTTTAACAGAGTATATCTCCTAACAAAGCTTTGGGATCTTTAACAGGATTCACTCCTAGCAGAGCATTTTTGTAGACTTTAATTGGTCAGTTACCTATTACTGTAGATAGTTAACTTGTGAGTCTCATCTCACCATGGTTTTTCCCATTTGGGTTTTCCACGTATAAACACTTGTGTTATGGTGGATGTTTTACTTATTGTGGATTCTCTAATATCATTTTAGATTGCATGCATAGTGTTTAGTAAACTTGTTCAGTATATCTACCGGTCATTGTTTAAAGTAGTATTGTTTTTGGTGTCACTGATTCACCCCCCCCCTCTCAGTTCTTTATAAGTATATCAATTTTTATTATAGCCTAACTTCTTTAAGGATTAATCTCTTGGAAGGAAACCCTAAAGCCACCATGGGGATATGAGCTACTTTGAGATGGCTAGAGTGCTTGAAGCTACTAAGGATGAGCTTGAAACCCTAAGGGTCAGATTCAAAGCTTCACAAGTCAAAAGGAGAGAGCTAACTGAACAACTATTGTAAATATCTGATAATAGTTCTTCAAATGAAGCTAACATTGATGCATTAGTTGAAGAAGTTGAAAAACTGAATGGTGAAAAGTTAAATCTGAGAAGAGAGTTAGAAGCCCTAACTATCCGCATGAGTCAAGACCTAGAAGCTAGGAGGGCAGCTGAAGACCTTGTCAAAGAAAGAGATCATGAGATTTCTATGATCAAACAAGAGAATGCAACCCTACATGAGAATTGGCATGCAGAAAAAGAAGAAAAAGAGGCTTTGCAGCTAAATCTTGAAATGACATCATCTCTGAGAGAGAGTCTTACAAAATGCAATGAAGATCTTACTAGAGATCTCACTAAGACTACTAGAAAGCTAGAAAATTTCAACAAAATTTCTACCATGTTGGATGAGAAGATTCAATCACAAAGGATGAAAGGTGACACATCTGGACTAGGCTTTAACACATCTAAGAAAGGAGAGTCTTCTAATACAAAGAGCAATATTCATAAGGACAAAACTGCTCCTAAGGATAACAAGCCTACCCGTAAGAAAGTCTTTAAACCTATTTTCTTTGTCTGTCATAAACCCAGACATACTACAAATGTGTGTAGAAACAGACCTAATGGAAATACAAGCTATAATGCAAATACTAGGTATGTGTCTAAGAGAAATTTGAAGGTCATTGTTTCACATACAAAATGTATGGACATAGATCAGTTGAACGCAGATATGGAGAAAATAATCCAGTATCTCGCATGAATCCAAGACCTAATGGTAACTGGATGAGAACCTATGACAACTAGGGTAACATGAACTGGCTAAGATCCTATGTCAACCGGTTTAGCCCATTAGAGAAGGAAAAGGTAGCTAATGTCATTTGCACCATTTACAACAATTTTGGTCATGTGGCTATGAATTGCAGAAGGAGAACTAGAAGAGTCAATGCAGGCGCTTGGAGATCATCTGGAATGGCCTACTATCATTTTCATAAATTGGGACACATGGCGAAGTTCTAAAAATCCTGAAAGAACAAACTAGTTAATCATTCTGAAGATGAGAAAGGAAAGCAGAAGGTAAATGTTGAGGAAACCGGAGAAGAGATGAACCAAATCTGGAAAAAGAAGAGTGATGATATACCAATAGAAGAATCTAATCCTTCACTTAGTGTGGAGAATCCTGCACTGGTGAACTGAGCCTTTTTATAGGGCTAAGGGGAGAATAGCGGTAAATCTACTTCCCGACCCCTTGAAAGATGAGTGGTAAGAGAGTTTGAATTTTGAGCTGTTATGTGTGAAATCTTGATATCTTTTGTCAATCAGTTTTTCAAAAGTTTATCAACTGGTTTACACCTGTTAATATTGTATGCATCGTTAAGCGGTGTATTAGGGTTTGTAACCCTAGTGATCGAGCATTTAATGCAGTAGGTAAAAAGGATAAAAGAAAGTTTTACTATGTTATTTTTACCCTAAATGCATTCGAAAGAGAATTCTTGAGCACTTGCAGAGCGAAGAGATATTTTCTAGCTGGTTTTAGTCGAATTTGTATTGTGATTTGCATGATTGAAGTTGATTCAAAGATTAGTGAAGGTTGAACTAGTGTGCACTTGAGAAATCAACCAGTAACCGAGGCAACGCGTGAGAATTAAGGTATTTCTTTGTAAATCCTACTTTGAATCTATTTTATCTGAATGGCTTCATCATCTAAGCAAGTAGAGAGGCTAATGATCACATCAGAACCTATGGAGGTTGTAGAATCGGAACAAATAGTGTCTTATAATGCTTTATCTCGAGTTCCTGACGATGTCATTGTAAAAAGTGATTTGTCTAGTTACATTGATTGTAAAATTGAAGATTTGGGATCATTGTCAATTTACTCTCAATTGAAATCCCTTTGCATAATGCATCTTATTTTCTTGAGGATTTGAAGAGGAACATCCAAATTATTCTTAGTTGTGTTCATAGTGAAAATATGTATTTGGAAAGGACACACTATAACCAAGGAAGCTATCCAAGTTGTGACTGGTTTTTGGTTAACCAATGAAGTTCCTAAGTTGAGGTGAATTTCTAAAGAGATTGTAACCACTTTAACCTTATCTACCTCTGATGGGCGTTCTTTTTTTGTTAATAACATTAAGGACCCAGCAGTTAAACTGGCTACTATAGTTATAGGCTACTAGATATTCTATTCCAGTAGAATGAACAGTGTGCCATCTACAACAATGCATACTGCCTATAAAATGATTGTTGAAAATGCAGATTATAACCTATGTGAGACTATAAGGAGTCAATTGATGTTGAATCTACAGTCAATCAAGAAGGACAACAGTCAAAAGTTCAAATTTGGTCAGTTACTAATTGGTTTATTCTTTTACTTTTAGAATTTCCTACCAAGAATTGGTGATCTTGAATGGTCTAAAGATCTACCGGTTACTACTCAGATTAAGAATAGCATTAAGGCTATTAAGAACACTTTCTCTACAACAATGAACAAATATTTCAATGAATTTCAAAAGAAAATGAGTATGAGGGTAAGGCTACCTGAGGATATGGTGAAAAACTTTGCTAAGAACATCATTTTCATAGTCACCATTGATTTCTGTCTGATGGAAGTTATTGAACCTAGAGAAGATGAAATGGAAGACATGAGCTATGAAGTCAATTATGACTTATTGATTGGTTATTCCAATAACCTATTGGCATCTCCAGTGCATAAGAAGAAGAAAAGACTGGATACTATCGAGGAGCAAGCTGCAAAAGATGGAACTAGTAGTTCTCAACCCAGTAATGTGAAAGGAAAGAAGAAGAAAGTTGAGAAAGCACCTTTAACATCTTTTTTACCTGCTAATACAAGAGTGACACAAAGTGTCCAATTCAAAAAGGACCAGGTACCCCAAGTAACTGCTATGAAGCAGACTGCAACAAAGAAGAGAGGTCAACAACTGATTCTCAAAGTAGAATCTGATGATACTGAGGAGGAACCCAAGAAAATGAAAGCAACTGGTAAAGCAGCTAAACCAGTGAAAGAAGTTCCAAAGGCAACTGATTTTGAGAAGACAGTGAAAACATTGGGGAGAAATAGATTTGATAATGTCAAGAAATGTTTTGATTCATTTGATGAAAATCAGAAGGAACAAATTGTTCAACAAGTAATCAACTATTTATGTCAATATAATCGATTACCTCAGGATCTTAAAGATGATATTTCTATTATTTGTATTCTATTCTTGCAAATAAGTGGCAAATTGTTGTCGAGAAAGATCAAGAAATTATTGATAATGTGTTTATTCAATATTTTCCTAAATTATCTAGAGATGAATTAGTTGCTTTACTTGATAATTACAAAGGACAATTTATCTCTAAGGCAAGAAGATTGAAGTTAATGAATGGGAAAATTCAATCTGTTGAAGTTGAGACTCATCAGATAGCTCAAAATGTTCAACAAATGTATAAGCATTCAAAGTCTTATGGTGATGAGAAAACTGAGACTGCAGTACGCCCTGAAGTGGATGAGGAAGAAATAGTGCAAGCTGACATTTTCTATCCTATTAATAAGAAGGATGACACTACTTCCCAACCAGTAATTTTTGTTGATGACATACGGGATACTATAGATCTATCTGGAAACATTATTGCACCAAATATGCAACCACCGAAAATTATTGTTTGACAGGTTAATACAGCAGAGATACTGACAACTCTACCAAGTGTGGATATTCCACCCCCACCAGTAAATGATCAACCAATGAAATCACAACTCCCACTAGTTTCACAAGATACTCAGGAGAAACCTGCTGAAAAAGTTGTTGAATAGACCTCTGAACAGGAAAAGGAGAAAGAACAAAAGGAAGAGAAAATTGAGAAGGAGAAACCTACTAAACCAGAAAAGGCATTAGTCAAACAACAAAATAATGATGATGATGATGATGATGATGATGATGACTCATTTGGCATAAAAGGGCCTATAGATGTTGATAATATGAATGCATTGGAATTGTTGGAGTTTGCAAATATGATGCAATCCAGAGCTCAGAAGAAGAGGCTTAAGGAATAGAGAATGGAAGCTGAAACCTTTCAAAATGTTGTAGATATTTTGTCAAGCCTTCTACCAAAAACTTCTACAGGGAACTTGTCAACTCCCATTGGCAGGCTTGGCCATTTGGTTGCTAATGCCTCTGACCAACTTAAGTCCCTTGAGGAATCAATGCAGACCTATGTAGAGAAGAGCTACAGGAAGAAGCGGGGAGAACAGATCATGAAGGATATTGATACAAGGAGAATTGCCCTATCCCTGAATAAAGATCTATTAAGAAAAGCTATTGAAATAGGAGGGAAAATTCTTGCATTTACATCCAATGTTTCATTCTTTTATTCTGCTATCAATCAAAGGCAAAAAAAGACCGAGTAAGAACTAGAAAATATATATAGTGCCTACATACCTTTACAGGATTCAATCTTAGCTTTTGGAAAATCTGTGGATGATTTGCAAAACTGGTTAGATATCTATGATTGTGAATAGGCAAAAAGACTCTGCTCCCTGAAGGAGTTGAATAATTTACTCAGACCAAAAGTAGACATGTTACAAAGAGAATACAAGAATGCAGAAGCAATTTTGGCTACTCCAGAGACGTGTACACTTGATGCAATGGAAGAATTTTGTACACAAGTCATGAATACAATAGAGATCATTGAAACCTTGCTGGAGACAGGGGAAAATGATTTTTCTCAACTGAAGCGTACTTTTAGTCACATTTTTTTAAGAATTGCAATGAATACTCCTTGATTCAGATTTTTCAGGTTTTTGTATATGTAAACATTTTGATACAAATTTCACTATTTATATATGTATTTTGCTTTTCAATTTGGCATTGTTGTCAAAGGGGGAGTAGAAATATGTATGTGTTGTGAAAATTTTGTATGTATTGTTAAGGGGGAGTAGGAGTAGAAATATATGTGTACAATTTTTGTAAGTGCGCTTAGTTGTATAGTTGTAAAATTTTCTAAGTGTTAGCATCAATGCCAAAGGGGGAGATTGTTGGCTTGATGATGATTGTAATGAATGAATTCATATGTTGTCATTGATGGAATATGTACACACACATATGTTCACATTGTCTATCGGTATTACTTCTAAACATTACTTGTATTGCAATCGGTATTAGAAGTTTTGCTTATAATGGTGTCAAACCAGTACATGGAAATAACATGTATATGCAAGAGATAACTTGACATCAACTTGAAGATCCAACGGAGATTATCAAAGAAGCAATGGAGGAAAATTGGTTTACATGTTGATATGGTTAACTCCAACCAGTATTCATTGATTGTGTGATGAGTTATCACCGATCATGATAAGTTATCCTAACCGACAAATTTTGGTGGTAATTTGTGATGAGTTATGTTTGATTGTCCAGATACACTGCACCTAGGAAATTGTGATATAATTTCTAAGGCCGACATGAAATTTAAATGTCTATATAATGACATTATGATGAACTATTTTGAAGATATGATATGAGATGATTTGATGCGAAGATAGAAGTGTTAAGTTGTTGAAAGCATTGCAGAGTATGTTGGTTATGCAGTTTTGAGTGCGCAGAAGAGGATCTATTCAAGAAAGTTGTGCTACTTCTAGATCACACCACCTGTTCTTTTCTAATCACTACAAGAGTCAAATCCCCTAACCGGGTAAACTCTAACAAGCTTCATTGTACAAATCCTTTAACAAGGTAATCCATTAGTTTGGATTCAGAAATCCTCTACCGAGGTTACTCCTAATAGGGTACTACCTTTAACAGGGTATAGCTCCTAACAGAGCTTTGGGATCTCTAACAGGATTTGCTCCTAGCAGAGCTTTTTTGTAGACCTTAACCAACCAGTTACCTATTACTGCAGATAGTTAACTTGTGAGTCTCATGTCACCGTGGCTTTTCCCATTTGGGTTTTCCATGTATAAACACTTGTGTTATGGTGGATGTTTTACTTATTGTGGGTGCTCTAGTATCATTTTGGATTGCATGCATAGTGTTTAGTAAACTTGTTCAGTATATGTATCAGTCAGTGTTTAAAGCAATATTGTTTTTGGTGTCACTGATTCACCCCCCCTCTCAGTGCTTTATAAGTCAATCATGCGCATCAGCTGTAACATGTGAAGATTCATTGTCTGGATTGTATGAAGTTATTTTGGCAGCCTTTTGTGTGTTCATGGATGTTAAGATAACATGTGAGAAGTGTGTGGACAATTTGTTTTGATCCACATGGTTATTTTGGATTGGATTGAGCTGACTTGGGTAACACGTTTCATTTGTGTGTTATGTTTTTTTGGGCCGACATGATGAAGAACTAAATTATTGATGTGGATATATTAGGACAATTGATTTGATCATTTTTTATATCGATGGTTAT